>NW_010364303.1:575262-580868 GCF_000414095.1 Morus notabilis
AGAGTGTCGACGTAATGCTTTCTTGTGGCGACGTGAAATCTACTTCCCCCTCCATTGTCGTCGCCGGTACCTGACTCAGGGACAGCAGCAGTCTTCGAGTTTTGGGAATCTCAGAGCAGATCAAACCCACTCCTCTGTAGGCTCCAACTCGGTAAGCACTCGAATCCTAGGTTTAATTCCTCCAAGT
Source organism: Morus notabilis (assembly GCF_000414095.1). Lineage (NCBI taxonomy): Eukaryota > Viridiplantae > Streptophyta > Magnoliopsida > Rosales > Moraceae > Morus > Morus notabilis. Next base: position 575,450 of record NW_010364303.1, read on the forward strand.
TGCATGCTCATCTCTTCCATCAGCAATACTTTCCCCATGGTAACCAAAAAAAAAAAAAAACTCTTTCTTTTTTCTTTTTTAACTCTCTTTGGTTTGTTTGGTTGCCGAGAAAAGTGGGGAAAGAGAAATCGATGAGAGAGAAAATTAATATTTTTGTTTCTTTTAAGGTTTTTCAAAGATGGATTGCTGCTTTGTTTGTCTTGAGTTCGTGTTCTGTTAGGATTGCAGAGTTGTGAAATTACAGAGTTGTGAAAGAGATTGCTTTTCGGTTATACAAGTCCAATTAATTAGCTGATTTCTAGGATTAGTCTTTATGATTTAAAGGAGGAGGATTCTTGTTCAAGGAGTTTGAAGAGTTGCTGAAAATGTAGATATGTTCGAATGCATATCTTTCATTATTGTCTTTGTTAGTTTGATAAAACACAAGTTTATAACATTGGTGTCAGAGTTAATTGTGAAAAAAAAAATGTGTAGTTTCTTCTTGAACTGATATTTGAATTGGCTTTTGCTTTTTTCCTCCTCTCACTATGAGCCATTTTCAAAAAATTAGAGGCACAAAAATTGATCCAAGAATCTCATCCTTCCCGCCTCCAAACCGCCTACATTGTTGGGTGGTTTTGGATCGGTAAATTTCTCTTTGAGACTTCATTTTGCCTTTTTCTTGTTTATTGGTTTGCTCATGCTGAACTTTTGTATATAACAGAGAGAAATGAAATAAGCAATTTGGTATGTGAAAAGCCAGGTTTCATATTTTGAAAAGCTTAACCGTTACCCCATTGAAAAGCAAGTTAAGGTTCCGATTGCATGTGCTATAGTCCATAATTTTATCCACATATACCGTAGTGGAGATAGACTATTGGATCAGTACTCACAAGATAGTGTTCTAGTTGCGGACATTGATCCTTATAATGTTGAAGAGGATATCAATGAAAATAACAACCACGAAGGACAACCATTGAATTATAATCCAGAATTAGAGATGAATGCGTTAAGGGATGCAAGAGCGCATACAATGTGGACAGTGCACCGTAATCGTCGTACGCGCTAATGATAGTGTATGTAGAATTACGATATTAATTATTTATATATTGTTGTCTTTTTGCTCTCCATTTGTAATGGAAACTGATTTCCTAATTTTTTATATGGTATTTTAATTTATTTAATGAAGAAAATGTCTACTTTGTTTGTAAATTTATTACTACTTGTAGATGATTCACTTTTATTTATTCAGATTAAATTGCATAAAATCAATTTAATGAAAGAAAGAAAAAAAATTTCAGAATACTATTCATAACTCAAGTATTAGCTTAAACAAACACAAACTCAAATAAAGTTTAATCTCAAACTATAACTCAAATTTACACAACCAAACACAAACTCAAATTATAACTTCAACTTAAGTTATAACTCAAACTCAACTTAAGATCTACACTCAAGTCACCTAACTTAAAAATAACAAAAGAACAAGTCCTAGGGTTTCTAAATAACACTATAACTAAGGGCATTTCTGGTATTTTAACAATGTGGTAAATTACATTTATTAGAATTACGATATTCACTAATCTATTTAAAACTTTATGCCATTAAATTCTTTTTACTTTCCTGAATATATTATTTCCCTACTTGTCCCTAGAGCTAAATGGCACATCGCCAACCCTTATTTAAGTGAATGGCACATCTTTTCTAAAAATTGGCAGATGACAGTTTTTTATAATCTTAAAGATTTTGATTAGTCAATCAACGATAGACCATAAAAACAATCATGAGGGGGAAAAAAAAAAAGTAGCCTGCATGTGAATTGGGACACTTTTTCTAAGGAAAGGCAAAAAGAAAAAAAAAAGTTGGCGTCATTTCTACAGATGACTTTACTGACGAAGATCCGCTGAAATTTTTTGAGATCTCCCTTCGTACGATGTTGGCCACCTCTCTTTGCTGCAGTGACAGAGAGCAAAATGTGTCTGTGTGAGAGAGAGAGAGAGAGAGATGAGCGAGAGAAACAGAAAGAAATGAGCGAAAGAAAGGCGTTCACTTTATTAATTTTAATTTAAAATTTTAATTTTTTTACAGTAAAAAATTTTTATAAATAATTATATTTAATTTTTTTATTATAATAAAAATTTTTTACATAAAGTCACATCTCAACTCAAATTTTAAATTCGAATCAACGAAGCAAACGAGGTCTAAGATCAAAAAAATTAAAAGCCCATTTTCATTTTTAATCGACCAAAAATTCCGCTAATTTTAAAGTGTTAATTACATATATGTCTATTGCGCAGGAGTTGAAAAAATGAATATTTATAAGTTGTAATATTTATATATAAGTCTGTAAAATAATTTGTAATGACATTATTATCTTTTGATAACTACTCATACAAAAAGAGTATATCCGAAATAATATTATCTCAATAATCATAAAATAAATAGATTCATAATATTGTTAAATTAAAAATAAATTCAAAACATGAAGTATAAAAGTGATCGTTTTGTATAACTTTGGTGGCCGAACCCAATTCCCCAAAAAAATAAGTAATAAAAGTTAATATTGACATACAATCATTTTTTTTAATACTAGTTCTTGTTTTATGAGTTTTACAGAATTAAACTAAGACAAAAGTAATATGATTTGTTTTTGCTATAAAGAAAATCTAATTAATATGGTCAATATTTGATGTGTTATGATAATTAGGTAAAAGTTGCTTACTGATGAACCTTGAAGTCTAAGGGTAATTAATTAACGATCCTAATAATAAGAGCCTTGACTTACCTTTAAGCTAGATATTGGCCAAAAAAAAAAAAAAAAAACAGGTCGATGGTTTTGCATACATATTTTAGATTGATGATCTCGGATGAGGCGCAGTTATAGAGAAATAACAACACAAATGAATGCAATAACGAATGCAAAGCCAATTGAAAAAAAAGAAAATTGATACGGGATGATTCATGAAGATTAAAATTAAAAAAAAAAAAAAAAAAAAAAAAAAAAAAAAAAAAAAATCAAGTCCTTTCGAAGACAAGATATCTGCATACTCTCTATCTCCATCATCAATGAAGCCGTGTCAAGCACGCTGACATGGATAGTTTAAACCAAATTAAACGGAGCCACAAAAATCGTCTTCGCAGAGAGCGAGAGTACCTACTACAGGCCAAAGACTATACTCGGGTTGTCGACGGCATGTCGTCAACGTCAACTTATTATTGTCGGGTCTTTGACTGACTGAGAGTAACAAATTATAACAATTGATAAATAATTGATAGGAAAACTGCTATATTATTGATTACGTAAAAGTGTAATATATATATAATATCAATATAAGGATAGAAAAGTAAATAAATATAAAAATAAATTAATATCCTTAATATGTCCCCTCAAGATGGTGTGCTAGAGGCAACACCAATTTTGTCACAAATGTCAAGTAGTCGAGGACGAGGCAAAGATTTCGTAAGGCATCAGCTAGTTGATCGGCAGCAGACACATGAACAACTCGAAGAAGTGATGACTGCACTAGGTCACAAACAAAATGATAATCAATGGCTAGATGTTTCATCCGTGAGTGAAACACAGGATTAGCACAGAGATATGTAGCGCCAAGGTTGTCCGAGTAGATGGTAGGTGTGGAAGTGACAGGGACAAGCAGTTCCTGAAGTAGCGTCTTAATCCATTGAATTTCAGCAGCAGCAGGGGCAATAGCACGATATTCTGCTTCAGTGGATGAGCGAGCAACGGTGCGCTATTTTGTCGACCGCCAAGATATGGGATTGGCACCTAAGAACATGACATACGCACCTGTGGAAGTGCGATCATCCGGATTTCCACCCCAATCGGCATCTGAAAATCCATGAAGCGCCAAAGGAGATGTTGCATGTAGTCAAATGCCAAGAGATTTGGTGCGATTCAGATAACGAAGCAGACACTTGACTGCTCCCCAATAATTTTCAGATGGCCGATGCATGAACTGAGAGAGTCTGTTAACAACAAATGATATGTCAGGTCGAGTCATGCGCAGATGCTACAGACCACCAACAACCTGACGGTATTTCGTAGCATCAACAGCAGGTGAACCATCATGTAGCAGTAGTGATGTACCAACAGCAAGCAGTGTGGAAACAGGCTTAGAATCAATCATATTATGCTTCTGCAGAAGATCAACAATATATTTGTGCTGAGACAGAAGCATACCATCGTTGGTTGGAAGAACCTCGACACCACAAAAATAGGAGAGTAACCCAAGATCCTTAGTCGAAAACTTAGAATCAAGTTTTTGAATGATCTGAGCAACTGTCTGAGAATCACTGCCAGTAATCAAAAGATCATCAACATACACCAGAAAATATACAAGGAGTGAGCCCTTGGACATAATAAAAAGTGATGTATCAACACGAGAGGTGATAAAGCCAAGAGAATGAAGAAACATCTTCAACTCCTGGTACCATGCACGCGGAGCTTGTTTCAAGCCATAAAGAGCCTTCTTCAGATGACAAACATAATTGGGAAACTGAGGATCTCGCATGCCAGATGGTTGTGCCATGTATACCTCTTCAGTAAGATGCCCATTAAGAAAGGCATTATTAACATCAAGCTATCGAACAGACCACCTGTTATGTAGAGCAACACTCAAGACAGTATGAACAGTTACTGGGTTAACAACAGGACTGAAAGTCTCATGAAAATTAACACCGGGACGCTGATGGAATCCTTTGGCAACTAGGCATGCCTTATAGCGGTCAATAGTTGCATCGGGTCGGCGTTTGATTCGAAACACCCACTTGTTACCAACAAGATTATGACACGGATCAGGTGGAACAAGATCCCACATTTTGTTGCGTTGGAGAGCCGCATATTCGTCTTTCATGGCCTGAAGCCACTTGGGATGGCGAAGTGCCTGGGTCACAGTAACAGGTTCGACATCAGCAGAAAGTGTAGCAGTGAGAGTATACCTGGGATTGGGCTTAACAATGGAGTTTTTAAGCCGAGTGGTCATCGGATGAATATTTATAACAGTCCCAAGGGGGGGGGGGGGGGGGGGGGGCGGCCCCAGCTGGAGCCGCGGCCTCGTAGTTTTCTGGAGATAGGGCCACGGTAGGCAGTATGCAAGGTTCGGCCTCAGTGTTTTCTTGGCACGGGGCCACGGCCGGCAGTATGGTTTGCACGGCTTCAATATTGGATGATTTACGGGCCGTCGAGGCCGGGGTAGTGTCACGCCCCCCAAACGGGGTGGGTGACGTGGAGCTCGATTAGGGATTAATAAAGCAGATTCCCAGACCGGGCCCCACACTTAACTGCATTAAAATATAAATGAATTACAGAATCCCGGAGCCTCTGACACACAGGGCTCCACCCCACAGGACATACAGTATCGTACATACATGCTCATGTAATTAATCATTACAACAGACATCAACCACAGTCTAGTAAATCCAA
>NW_010364303.1:581165-581270 GCF_000414095.1 Morus notabilis
CACATCCTTTAAAGGAAATATAATCGTAAATAACCGTTTTACAGGCTTCAGCAAGTAATTAGTATAAATTACTTACCTAACCTAATGCCTCGCCTACCCGGACCG
>NW_010364303.1:582448-608890 GCF_000414095.1 Morus notabilis
TTTCAGTAATCTTACCTCGAATCCTTCTCTTGACGTTGAAAACTCTTTGAAATCACTCTTGGTTCGAATCCGGTTTTGATTTGAGACACAAATGGGAGAGAGAGAGGGAGAGAGAGAGCACGGAAGTGTGAGAGAGAGAGAGAGAGAAACGCACGGGAAAGAAAAAGAAAAGGAAAGAAAAGAAAGGAAAAAGAAAAAGAAAATAAAAGAAAAGAAAAATAAAAGAAAATGACATGTGTAAAATATAACAGTCCAGAAATGCGCCCATACACACTTCTGGATTAAATAAATTACTGTGAATAATTTAAATACCTTTTAAATACCTTGAAATTATTTAAACTCAATTAATTAAATCAGATTAGGCACACTAATAATCTCAATTACCTTAATTAATCTCAATTAATTCTTCAGGGTGTTACAGGTAGTGGCACGTCGTGGGATCCGCAAGGGACGAGGGGGCATAGCGGGTGCGACCGGAGGTGCCGGAAGGTCACAGGAAGGCAACGACGGTCGCGGTAGCCAGGAAGACGCCGTGAAAGTCGAAGCCGAGTGGTTGTTAGATGCCGAGGAGGACCAAGAGAGAGGAAAATCATGTTCAACAAAGCGAACATGACGGGATATGACAAGCTTATGGGTGGAAAGATCATAGCAGATAAAGGCACTCTGTGATAGAGAATAGCCTAAGAAGACACATGCACTCGACCGAGGATCAAGTTTGTGAGTAGTGTATGGGCGAAGCCAAGGAAAATAAAGACAACCAAAGACACGAAGATGTTTGGGATTGGGTCGTTTGTTGAAAAGACACTCAAAGGAAGAATGGGACTGAAGATTTTCTTTTGGCATGCGGTTAATGAGATAAACCGCTACAGCAAACGAGAATGACCAAAACTTGGTTGGAAGAGAAGCATGATGAAGTAAGGAAAGACCAATTTCGACAATGTGTCGATGTCGACGCTCAGAGTAACCATTGTGTTCCGGAGTGTGGGGTGGGGTAGTGAGATGAGTGATACCATTGGCAGAGAGGAACTAGCGTAGAGTAATGTACTCGCCGCCATTGTCAGAATACAATGTTTTGATGGGACGATGAAAAAACTTTTCAACCAAGCTCTTGAAAGTAACAAAGGTCGCATGGACATCAGATTTACAAAAAAGAGGATAAAACCAAATATATTTTGTATAGTGATCAACAAAAATGACATAATATTTGTAACCATCAAGAGAATGCACAGGTGACGTCCAGACATCAGAGTATATTATTTCAAGGGGAGAAGAATAGGAGACAGAGGATTGCGAAAAAGGAAGCTTGTGACTTTTATTGATATGACATGAATTACAAGAAAATTTAAGTAATTTGGAATACGAAAAAGAAACTCCTAGGGATAACAATTGGGTCCTAAAGACTTTAACAGAAGGATGTCCTAAACGACTGTGCCATAAGGAAAGCAACGAAGACGACGAATGAAGTAAACTGAAAGCAGGTACTCTTGGAAGGATTAGCGGCAAAGAAGAGAGATTTTTCGGCCATAAGTAGACACCATCCTTACGCTGTCCCGTGACCATAGTTGCCCCCGTGTGACGATCCTGCACCTGAAAATAATCATCAAAGAAAAGCACAGTTACCACATTAGTAGCACAAAGAGGCGAAACCGATATCAAGTTCAAAGTCATGGATGGAACATGTAAAACATCTGTGAGAGAAAGAGGACCATGCAACGTGGAAAGAGACATGGATCCCATATTCTTAATGGAAAGACAAGTATCATCACCGATGACTACAGATTCTGACTCATTGTAGGGCTAGTAGAGTGACAGATTAGCCAGATCGTTGGTGACATGGTGAGAAGCACCAGAGTTAACAACCCAATCGGAATGAGCACCAGGAGTAGGATAGTGGGTAGCAGTATTGACACGCGGTGGGCCACGAGGCGGTGCTAGGATGGTATCCCATGTATGCGATGGCACAAGGCGGCACTGACGGGCAGAATGACCAATGGTGCCACAGACTTGGCACTTTCCTTGATAGCCGTGACCAGAGGTGGGCGCTGGAGAAGGCGGACGGGGACTCCGTGTTGGCACGACAGGAGGAGGATAAAATTGGGACTGTTGTTGAGGCCGGTTGGTGCGGCCATTGTGGTGAGGTCGGCCACCCGAGATTGGGACTGTTGTTGAGGCCGGTTGGTGCGGCGGTTGTGGTGAGGTCGGCCGCCCGAGTTGTTCTGCCGCGGAGTGGGGACGTCCGCGCTGGACTGTGTGGCAAAAGCAGTTGCCGATTGCGACGGGGTTGGAGCAGTTGTGAGTTTTAGTTGGGCTTCCTCATGGAGCAGTTTTTCAAATAGTTCATCAAAATCAATTGGTGTTTCCCGCGCTTGAATGGCACTAGAGAGGTGCTTGTAGGAGTCATCTAGTCCATTCAGAATCCGAATGGATAATTCATCAAAATCAACTAGTTTATTCATGAAAGCAAGAGAATCAATACACGACTGAATGTCTTGCATATATTCGGTAATTGTGCGAGAACCCTTTACCGGAGTGGCAAGTTTGCGGCGTACTTCCATGATGCGACCACGTGACGGGAAAGCATATGTCTTCTCAAGTGTTTTCCACGCCTCAAAGGACGTTTTCTTGGAAGCAATAAAAGGAACAAGACTGGCAGTCAAAGACCCTATAATTGCGTTGAGCAGTAATTTATCCTAGCGAATCCAGAAGAGATAAGCTGGATTGGGAACCTCAGTATTGGAGTCAGGTGCTTTGATCTTACCAAGTGGACACGGAAGAGAACCATCAACATAACCGTATAGGTCATACCCGATCAAGAAGGAATCAAATTGTGTGCGCCGTGCACCGTAATTTGTAGCAGTTAATTTGAGGGGAACTTGTGCCGCAACATTGATAGCAATTAAATTGGTGGTGGCGTCTGTGGTGGTGGAAAGAATTGGGCAAGAAGAGATGGCAGAAGGAGAGGAGAGGGCGGAATTTTGGGAGTCAAGGAGTGTGGTGGGGTCGGCCATGGTGGGGAGAAGTGGCGGCTGGGGATGCACCGGTGGGGAGGAGCGATGAGCAGTTGGCAGTGTGGGCCGGCGGGCAGTAGTTGGTGGTGGGAGAAAATTTCTAAGATTTTCAGAACCTTAAGCTCGTGATACCATGATAGTAAAACTGTTATATTATTGATGGCATAAAAGTGTGGTATATATAATACCAATACAAGGATAAAAAAGTAAATAAACATAAAAGCAAATTAATATCCCTAATATAAATAGCTTGCCAATTCGTCATTATTTTTTTTTTTGTGAGAGATTGTACTCAGAAAGACCAACTTTATAACTTAGCTTGCAATTATATTCTTGTTGAGAGTGCTTGGAAACACGATATGGTGAAAGACGACATAGTAGTAGGAGAGGACTTGCAGGAGAAGTGCTGCGTATATCGAAACCCGAACGACGCGGTGGAGGCTCGAGTGAAAGACCTTCTCTGCCGAATGACTTTGGAGGAGAAGGTCGGCCAGATGACTCAAATTGAGCGCAGAGTTGCCACTGCTGACCCGGGCATCATTCGCTCTAGGTTCATTGGTATGCATTTCCTTCTCTTTCTATATTACGTCTTCTATACATACGTGCTTGAGTAGTGCTCGTTTCCTCATAAATATTAAAACTGCTTTCCTTTTTTTTTTTCTTTTTTTTTTATGCAACATGTAAATTAGTTAACGGAGCTTTACCGGTAATGTTTGTTTAAACAGGTTAAAAAGATTATTATCACTAAATTTAATCTCAATTTGCTCCTTATATTTTAAAAATTCTCGCTTTTATCTCATAAATTTTGAATTATTTTCTCATAACCTCTTCTGCTGTAATTGGGGCTCACTCCTGTGTATCAATGGGGATGACTATTTACTATGCAGGTAGCATGCTCAGTGCTACTGGCAGTGGACCCGCCGCGGACGCGTCGTTTTGTGATTGGGCGAACATGGTCAACGAATTCCAGAAGTCAGCACTGGAGACTCGGCTTGCGATACCTCTGTTGTATGGGATTGATGCCATTCATGGAAACGGCAGTGTCAGTGGAGCTACTATATTCCCTCACAATGTTGGTCTTGGAGCCACCAGGTATATAAATTTTTTAATTTCCAGCTTAGTTCCTCTTGATTCTTCCCTTAGATCTGTTGAACACAACACTAAAGGGTACATATATTTTAAAGAAAACGGAAATAATAAAGGGTACATATAGTAGAGCAAATATAATAATAGCCACACAAATATAAAACTGAAGAAAAATAGCAACCACACACGTTGCACTTCAACTACTCACGACACTTAATTACTAACATAAAAGGACTTGTGTATTTAGGCTGGTGATGATCTCTAACATGATCTTGACTGAGCTTGATGAGACTTTTTGGTCAACGAGAAAATGTTAAATTTTACATCGATCAGTAACTTGAGTCACATCTACCTAGCTGAAGTTAGTAATAGATTAAGGACTGAAGTCAAATTAATTATTTTGAGAAATCAGACTTTGACAATAGAAGAGCGTATGAAATAGCGGTCTTATTCCACTCCAAAAAAGAAAAAGAAAAAAAAAACAGTCATATTGCTATTATTATTAGTACTATTACTACTAATAGTTATTCTCATTTTTTTGCCAAATGTGTTGCAGAGATCCAGATTTGGTTCGAGAAATCGGTGCTGCAACAGCTCTTGAAGTTAAGGCTAGCGGAATTCACTGTACCTATGCTCCGTGTGTGGCTGTGAGTTTACCACTATTTATTCTACACGGTTCTATTATTAATAATATATATATATATATATTCTGAATTTAGAGAACTTCTCCGTACGTCAATATATAAGTAGGTCAAGTTTTATATCCGTCGGATCTGCATAAATCACATAAGAATAAAAAAAATATGTAAATTTAACGGTTAGAAAAACTTAACTTATCGATATTTTAAGCGTATCAGAGAATCTCCCTAAAATTTATTCTACTCGGTTGTTTGACAGACACAAAGGCACAAGGACATTAGTGTGAGTTGAATAACTGTTGATTTGTTGACTTGACCGATTGAATTGGTCGTGTTCTAATTCAAGTATACTCAGAGTAAATTTTACTTCATTGGAGTGATTTTTATGATATTACCATGTACGTACTTGATCAGTTGATCCAAGGTTACTGTTATAGCTTGTCTCTAAATTCCTGTCTCAGCTCTACATTTCCATTTGAGAATAGTATTGATTGAGAATTTAATTTGAATGAGTTTCCAACAGGTGTGCAAAGATCCCAGATGGGGAAGATGCTATGAGAGTTACAGTGAAGATACCGAAATTGTAAGAAATATGACATCTATTGTTACAGGCTTGCAGGGGCAGCCACCCAAAGGTCACCCTAAGGGCTACCCTTTTATAGCAGGAAGGTAAAATTAAAAACAAAATCCCCGCAATATTTGTCAAAATAATGAGAATTCAGTTGAATATATGTCTTTCTTTTTCTTTTTCTTTTTTTTCTTTTTTTGTTTTGAATTCCGGGGTGGGGATATGAAATCTACACTTTGTGCGTAATATCATTTTTGGTTATAAACTTACAATTCATCATGGAATGGAAGTAATACCGGTCACAGATTTCCTGGAAATTAAAGACACATAAAGTCATATCTGATTTTATAGATGACCTTTAGAATGGAATGACATTTTCTATAATTAAATCACATTCTTATGTTTGGTTAGACCAAAAAGTTTAGTAATAGTTATTCCATCAAAATAGTTAGTTAATGAAAGGATATTTTTATCAAATAATTATGGTCTTGTTCATTTTAATGATTAACCAAATATAATAACGGCGATTCCTATAACAATTTCAATATTCTACGAAAAAATGAAATTAAAATTAATGATTCAAACTATTCTTATTCTCATTGCATTATATTCATATTCCAATTCGAATTCACATTTTCCATAAACCAAGCAGTCATCTACTGGTCGTTTTCCTCCGGAGTTCATGATGCTCTGTTCTTTGATTCTTAACACACTTTAATGTACCACATACATTCACCTTGATTATTTACAGCCGCAACACCATTGCTTGTGCCAAGCATTTTGTTGGGGATGGGGGTACTGAAAATGGTCAAAATGAGGGGAACACGGTCTTGCACGAAAAGGAATTAGAGAGGATTCACATGGCACCATATTTGGACTGCATTGAAAAGGGAGTTTGTATGGTCATGGCTTCCTACTCCAGCTGGAACGGGTGCAAAATGCATTCTAACCGCAAACTTTTGACCGAAGTTTTGAAAGATAAGCTAGGCTTCAAGGTAAGAATTAAAACAAACCTTGATGAAATGCTTTTGCTTTTCTCCATGTGATGAGATTTTTTTGTTTTTTTTTTTTTTTATGTTACCAATAATCCAACTGCCTAAGTAATGTTAACAAGGAAAAATACACACTCTATCGTTGGTTTCATGGAATGCAGGGCATCTTGATTTCTGATTGGAGAGGGATCGACCGCCTTAGCGAACCTCGTGGATCAAACTACAGCGAATGCATCTCGCAGGCTATCAACGCAGGAATTGACATGGCAAGAACTGAACTCCAAATTTTAGCTTCACTTTACTAACCATCCTTAAGCATAACCAAAACTTAAAACGACACGCAGGTCATTGTCCCGTACCGGTGCGAATTGTTTGTAGACCACTTGTTGGATTTGGTGAACTCCGGAGAGGTGTCTGTGGCCAGAATAGATGACGCGGTTGAACGAATACTAAGAGTGAAGTTCGTAGCCAGACTCTTTGAACATCCTTATAGTGAACCAAATTTGCTGGATTCAGTCACTTCCAAAGTAAGAATTTTCACGTTAACAATTTTATCAAATGCTCTTTACATGGGATGTCTATAATTCTGTTTTTCATTTGTGTTGTTTAGCGGCATAGGGAATTAGCACGAGAAGCGGTTCAAAAGTCGTTGGTTCTGTTGAAGAATGGAAAGGATCATAGCAAACCTTTACTTCCATTGAAGGGAAAACCTAAAACAATCCTTGTTGCCGGATCTCACGCTCATAATCTTGGATATCAGTGTGGAGGTTGGACACGTAAATGGCTAGGATTCAACGACAAGGAGAATGGAAGGTTTACTACTGGTATGCTAATGCAATACAACAATTTCTGTTCACGTTTCACAAATGGTCTTAAAAGCTTATTTTTTGTGAATATCTTAAAACTAAAATAATGTATGTTCTTCAAAAATTTAAGAATGAATCATTTTCATGATTTGAGCAAAGAAAATTACGTGATTGAAAATTGATACGTTATTGGAGACTAATAATTAACTAATGATCGTGACCTCTTTTTTTTTTAAGGGGAAAAAAAAAAGAGAAGTAGCTTTAAAAGAATCTTATTTGTAAAATTACTTTCTAAAAATTTTATTTTGCAAAATGACGTTGGAATGAACGAGCGAGATCAATTTTTATACACGCGATCGATAAACATAAAAAATAAAAATAAAAAAAGACTTATTTGTAAATTCACTTTGTAGCATAGTTGTGACAAACCTCCTAGATTTGTCGATCATTGATAATCAAAGACTTAGGAAAGTTGCCGTTTTTTCTTTTTTAATCAAAGAACATTTTCTTAATTTGACAAAACTAGAATTAAAAAGCGTCATCCACCAAAGATTTTCTTCTACCTTTTTCATTTCAGGGACAACGATCTTAGAAGCCATTAGCGAAGGAGTGGGAGAAGAAACAGAGGTGATTCACGAGGAGAATCCATCGACAGAGACATTACAGAGAGAAGACATCTCTCTCGCGATCGTCGCCGTCGGAGAATTCCCGTACGCGGAGTCCTTCGGCGACGATTCGAAGCTCGAAATTCCGAAGGACGGGAAAGCAACCGACATCATAAACTCAGTGGCAGACAGATTCCCGACATTGGTGATCATGATCTCGGGAAGACCGTTGTTTCTGGAGCCAGAGCTGCTGGAGAAGATCGACGCTCTGGTCGCGGCTTGGTTGCCCGGCACGGAAGGAGGAGGAATTGCCGACGTCGTATTCGGAGATCACGAATTCCAAGGCCGGCTTCCGGTGACGTGGTTTCGAAGCGTCGAACAACTTCCGATGAATGCCGAAAACGAGTGTTGTGATTCTCTGTTTCGTCTCGGCTTTGGGCTGACCAAAGCCGAAGGCATTAATGTGGAGGAAATGTGTTTGAGCAGATTGCGTCACGAGATAAATGTGGATGGATTGTCGTGTGAGTACTCTGAGCATGTTAAAGATCATGCGATGGTGGGTAACCAAGGTTCCTCTTGCAATCCATCACTGGTGTTAGTATAGTGACTGTATCACGGCACGGTAGTGTCGTTTGTGCTTGTGTAATTTGTGTTTGTGTTTCCGTAAGTGCGGCGTTTTGGCTGCTACAAGTTGAACTGTCGTTTGTTTGCTTCTGCTTGTTGTCGTTTATAGCTAACTATATGAAGTTGTGTCGTTTTGAGCTGCGCCTGTTTCTACTGGTCAAAACTCTTGCTCCGTATTGTTGATTCTCAGTCGGCAATAATCATACCATCTTCATTTGGGTGTCTTTGTTTCTTGATTATGTTAAACGAACCGTCGTTGCTGCTGGGATTTTATGATCTTTTTTTTTATATATTTTATAATCTTTTTATCTGTAAGTTTTCTGTCGCTTACTCTAGGTTGCGAACGACACCATTCTGTGTCATGGCCTTCTGCTTTTATGGTTAGTTTTTGTGATTTTTCTGGTCAAAGACTATTTTGCTCCTAATTTGCCTTTCTTTCCTTTGTCCCTTTCAAAATAATAATAATGATAATAAAAATAATATTAATAATAATAATAACAACAACAAGAACATTAACAACAATAAGGGACTATCTTATGTAAGTCTTTATACTGATAGTACTAATTTTTTATTTTGAATCTAATCAAAATTACATTAAATTAAAAAAATATGTAAAATATATAATTTTTTATATAGATCTGACGGCTGAAAAGTAAAAAAAAAAAATTATCAATAGTTTATTTTTTTTAATCTTACCAAAGAAATTCCCTAGTAATAATCTTATAGTCGTACTTTAATGTAGTTTTCAGGACGGATTTGAATATTTGGTATAAGATTAGAGTAGACCCTTTTCTATAGATGAGGTTACTTTTTATCTCACTTGGTTCACCATTTTCTCGAGTAGAGTCTTGATCGGTATAAATTAAGATTACTACTTTTCAAGTGTAGTTATTCAACCATACTATTTTTATACGTAATTTATTTTTTATTTTTTCCCACAGAACTGACATATTCCAATAACAATTCTTTAATTGTAAAATTTCTCTAATTCAATCCTTGAAGCAGTAACTATCTAGTTTGTGCAAGGAACAAAATGCATACACTAATGACGGAGAAGGCGAAACCAATATAATGCATTTTTTTTTTTTTTTTTACCTTGCTAGAAATCAAGCATCTACCTATATAAACTTTAAATAATAAAAAAAACACTACCTATATAGTCACACGTCAATTTTATTGACAAATTATTATATTGATGCTTCTGCAAATTTTCAGATCGGTTAAAGAAATCATAGCAACCAGAATATTTACATGAAAATTATTCGACAATAAAACTCATAATAGAAAATGAATTCTTCGAAAGATAAATAAAAAAATTAAAAAAAAAAAACCTACTATTGGAGAGAGAAAAAACCCTACTTAGCGCAAATTATATACCCTTAGATTAATATTAAAAGGGGGTTTTTTGTCTTGTCAAATTAAAGTAAAATTTCATTAAGGATAGAGAACTTTACAGTAACACTAAGAGACTTTTTTTTTTAGAGAAGCTTTCTGAAGTTACGTTTTAAGTGCATGAGTCTGAATTTTTATTCATGCTCTTGATTAGTACCATTTTAATTAAGATAATTATTTGATTATAAAGATTTTAATCAAAAGTAAGAGGTAAAAATCAAAATTCATGTACTCTAACGGGTATTTATCTCCTTTTCTTTTTTTATATTAATTTTGAAGTACTATTCTCTTATAAATTTACATTGCAATAGAGCTGTGGGTCAAACGGGCCAATCTAAGATCTGTCATTATTGCCCGGTCCCGACCCTAAATCAAGGTTTGAGTCCAAAATCTTATTCTGGCCCGACCCAACCTAAACACTATTTAAAAAAAAAGAAAAATTTAAAAAGAAAATTGTTAAACTTACTCTTAGAGTGCATGGCCTAGATTTTATCCTTTATGTTTTATTAACATTATTTTTATTAATATAGTTATTTAATTAAAAAATATTAATCAATAATAGATAATAAAAATTTAAATTTATACGCTCTAAAAGAATACTCTAATATTTGTCTCTTTTCTCTTTTTAAGAATACCTTATAAATTCTGATTCAAACTAACTCTCCTTCGGCCAGCCCAAATAAAATTTCCATTCAGACCTGAAGACTTTAGATGGTCCAGGCGACCTGAACTTTCACATCTACGCCATTATTAGTTACGGAAATAGTAAAAAATATGCAAATATGAAAAGCTTAAGAAAGTATATAGGCCAATTTTTAGTTATAAAAATTAATAGGTCATAACTTGTCAAGTTATGGTTTATAACCAAATAAGTTATGGACAAACTTGTCAAGTTATGGTTCATAGCCAGACAAGTTATGGATAAAAACCATGAATTATGAACCATAACTTGTCAAGTTATGGTTCATAACCAGACAAGTTATAAACAAAAACAATAATTTAACCTATTTATTAACCTATGTAAACTATTAACATATTAATTTTAATATATCTCAAATCTTAACATATTTTCTTATTTCTCCCTATTAGTTATTAGTTCTCTCTCTTCCATAGCAATTAGCAATTAGTGGTTAAGAAGCGACAATAGTCATTCTTTTGTTTATTTGATTATTTCTACATTTACGTTGACTTAGGCCTTGTTTGCTTCGCTGATTCGAGTTTAAAATTTGAGTTTTGTTACAGTAAAAAATTCTCATAAATAGTCACATTTAATTTTTTTACTATAATAAAAAATTCTCACATAAAATTATATCTTAACTCAAATTTTAAACTCAAATCAGCGAAACAAACGAGACCTTAGAGTTCACAAACTGTTTTCTTGGAATCCTTTCCGCTCCTCATCGGTGGTTTCCAACATCGGATATATGTTTATGTCCTTGACTGTTTAAGAGTTTAGAGTTATAGACGACCAAAATGGAAGCCACGAATTGCATATACAGGAACCCAAGCGAAGCCGTTGAAGCTCGAGTGAAAGACCTCCTTTCCCGCATGACTCTGGACCAGAAGATCGGCCAAATGACCCAGATGGAGCGCTGCGTCGCCACCCCTGCCGCCATTAGAGACCACGCCGTTGGTACTTTCTTAGATCACGTTCTTTCTGCGGGTTCGCGTGAAAAATTTTCGTGAGAAAAAACATACGGTAACAAAAAGATTGAATTATGATTCGAACTGCGAAAAAAACGAGCGTATGAGACCTTAGTACTTCTTATTTGTTTCCCAAACTTCTAGTTCTAGATTTCAGTGAAAGTTACATTGGAGAGAGGATTGTAATTTGTAGGGAGTATTCTTAGTGGTGGTGGGAGTGGGCCTTTTGAGAAGGCCTTGTCATCGGATTGGACCGACATGGTTGATGGGTTTCAGAAGCTGGCCTTGGAATCTGAGCTTGGGATACCCATCATATATGGTGTGGACGCGGTTCATGGGAACAACAATGTGTATGGTGCCACGGTGTTCCCTCATAATGTTGGCCTTGGAGCCACCAGGTTGGTTTTGCTCTTCTCGCTTTCTTTCTTTCTTTCTTTCTTTCTTTCTTTCTTTCTTTCTTCTGATTGATTGTTTTCTGGTTTGGCTTGCTTAGTGTTTGTTTGTTGGTTGTGTATTTGTGTTTGATGTTCTGTTGTGTTACCAAGAGAATGTTGGAGAAGAGAATTACGCAATGAAAGAGAAAAGGGTCGTGTATTTGTTTTTGGAGAATAAACTCAAAACTCGCCATGATCACTAAAAATACCAAGATTAACATGATTTGGTAATTTGCATACATCCACGGACTAGTCTAGAAGGACAGCTTTGAACGGGCTCCATATAAACATAAATTAGAATCACAGAATCATGTAAGTTAACCATCAAATTCACTAAAATAAAGTTATTTTTTAACATGAAAACTGATACGAATAAATTCAAATACTAATAATGGTAACTATATAAATATTGACTTTACTGAATTTAATACCAAAGGACCTTGAATTGGAACATTTCCTACAGTATTCATTGTTTTCATTAAAAAAATGCTAGAGACGCGGATTTGGCTCAAAAGATTGGAACAGCAACGGCTCTGGAAGTCAGGGCAAGTGGGGCTCACTATACTTTTGCTCCTTGTGTAGCTGTAAGTTAACTTAATATGTATATAATTAGAACATATTATTGTACATTATTAGTCTCTAGTATCAAAAACACCATGATGTACTTTCAGAAGACAGATAAACGTAGAAAGTACTTGTTTTTATGGAATAATATTGGTTTTCCAAACTTGCATTAGAAGCAGATGTGAAAAGCCTCGTGGTAATATATAATAGTGTGAATAGATTCTGACAGGTATGCAGAGATCCCCGTTGGGGACGATGCTATGAGAGTTATAGTGAAGACACTGCGATCGTGAGGAAGATGACATCCATTGTTACCGGCTTGCAGGGACAGCCACCGCCAGGACATCCAAAGGGCTATCCTTTTGTGGCTGGAAGGTAGTACAGAAAAGCCATATGCTTCTATCCATGCTTCTTTCATTGTCAAGCACACTCTAACTTATTTAATTTAATGATTGGGGCATTAGTACTTCTATAACAATTGTAATTTCAAAGTAATTGAGTGGAGTGTTCACTTTTCATTGTTATGCTTGAGTAACTTGTTTTTGAAAAAAAAAAATAGTATTTGTGGAGACATTTGACATAGAAAATTGTTAGAAAATCAGGAAAAATATGTGCTGTAAATATATATTAGCTGTAAATTAGTCACTAGCTGTAATATAGCTATTTTTGGTGTAAATCTGTGTATTTTAGGAAAGCTCTGCCTAGGAATTATTCTTTCCTTAAATCAGTGATTTAGTTTCCTGATTTAATGGCTTTTTAGGTGCTGTAATTCTCTATAAAAGAACAATCTCAATGACAGAATGTATTATTCCGTGCAACCTGTTTTCCAAGTTGGTATCAGAGCGGGAAAGAATCTCTTGCCGGAATTCCTATCTTTTTCCTTCCTTTTGATCCCTACACCCTAAAACCATGTATGACGCTTCGCCCGATTCCAATACTGTCCCTCAATCCTCCATGAACAATCCTAGCAGCACAAATGTTTCAAAAATCAGTGCTACCTCCTCAGAATCTCATTCTGTTCATATCACCACAATTCGTTTGAATGGTGACAATTTTATGAGATGGTCTCAGTCGGTTAGGATGTACATTAGAAGGCGTGGGAAAATGGGCTATTTGACTGGTGAAAAGAAGGCTCCTGCAGAGGATGATCCGGCCTATGCTACATGGGATGCCGAGAATTCCATGGTGATGACGTGGCTCGTGAATTCAATGGAAGAAGATATTGGCTCTAATTATATGTGCTATCCAACGGCACGAGAGCTTTGGGAGAATGTAAATCAAATGTATTCCGATCTTGGAAATCAATCACAGATTTTTGAGTTGACCCTCAAAATCGAAGGGATGCGACAAGGGGAGGACAGTGTCACAAAATATTTTCATTCCTTGAAGCGGTTTTGGCAAGACCTTGACTTCTTCAACACCTATGAGTGGAAATCTCCCGAGGATGCTCAACATCACAAGAAGACTGTAGAGGACAGCCGCATCTTCAAGTTTCTGGCTGGACTTAATGTCGAGTTTGATGAGGTGAGGGGGAGAATTATTGGAAGACCGCCCCTACCTTCCATTGGTGAAGTTTTTTCAGAAGTCAGAAGAGAGGAGACTAGGAGGAATGTGATGCTTGGCAAGAAGGGACCTGGAATTGCTGAAGGTTCTGCCCTGGTCTCCACGACTGGAAGCAAGGCTCCTGTTTTTCAACGCAAATCTGATGAAAAGCAGCGAGTTTGGTGTGATTTCTGCAATAAGCCTCGCCATACCCGTGAGACCTGCTGGAAAATTCATGGGAAACCTGCAAATTGGAAAGGAAAAGCTGGAGATAAATCAAGCTAAGCCATCCCTACTGCTAATGAGGTAGAGACGAGCCCCTTCACCAAGGAGCAGATGGAGCATCTCGCACTGTTAAAATCTAACTCGGTACCCAATGTTCCTAGTGTTTCTGTGGCACACACAGGTAATAAATTCTATGATCTATCTTGTCAATTTAAATCTGCTCCACGGATAATAGATTCTAGAGCATCCGACCATATGACCAATTCCTTACATTTGTTTGAGACTTATTCACCATGTCCCGGAAATAAGAAGGTTAGGATAGCCGATGGTAATTTCTCACCAATTGCAGGAAAAGGCCTTATAAAAATTTCTGAGGGAATAGATCTTAAATCTGTTCTCTATGTCCCTAAACTTGCTTGTAATCTCTTGTCAGTTAGCAGATTATCCAAAGACTCTAACTGTTCTGTTATTTTCTATGAATACTATTGCATTTTTCAGGACCGAAGCTCGGGGAAGACGATCGGCAGTGCTAGGATGATTAATGGTCTCTATTATTTCGAGGATAAATTTCTTAGTAATAAAATGGTTCAAGGGCTGAGTAGTATCAATTCTTTATATGTACGTGATCAAATAATGGTTTGGCATTGTCGTTTAGGCCATCCAAGTTTCTCTTATCTAAAACATTTATTTCCAGTGCTATTTAAAGGGATTGATCCTTCATCGTTTCAATGTGAGAGTTGTTTAATGGCAAAAAGTCAAAGAAAGTCTTATATTCCGAAACCCTATCAGGCTTCAAGACCGTTTTACTTATTCCATAGTGATGTTTGGGGTCCTTCAAAAGTGACCACAATTTCTGGAAAAAAATGGTTTGTGACTTTTATTGACGATCATACACGTCTTTGTTGGGTTTACTTAATGAGAGAAAAATCTGATGTAGAACAGATTTTTAAAGAATTTTATAGGATGATTGAAACTCAATTTCAAACAAAAATCAATATTTTGAGATCTAACAATGGAACAGAGTATTTTAATAAAGTTGTGGAAACCTTTTTAAATGAAAAAGGAATTTTACACCAATCCTCTTGTTCCGACACACCTAAACAAAATGGCATTGTTGAGCGTAAGAACAAGCATTTGTTAGAAGTAGCTAGAGCCATGATGTTTTATAGGAATGTTTCAAACTATGGGGTGATGCTATACTGACAGCTTCGTATCTAATCAACAGGATGCCTACCAAAGTTTTACAATATATCACCCCTCTGGATTGCTTAAAAAAGGTATTCCCAAAATCTAGAATCAATTCTGACTTACCCTTAAAAATATTTGGCTACACAGCATATGTGCACACTCCAAAGAGGCTCAGGTCTAAATTAGATCCAAGAACTGAAAAATGTGTTTTTGTAGGGTATGCACCCAATAAAAAGGGTTACAAATGCTTTAATCCCCTTACAAAACGTTTTTTTGTCACTATGGATGTTTCTTTCATGGAAAATACACCATACTTTACCAAAAATTTGCTTCAGGGGCAGAAGATAGTTGAACCAAATTTCTGGGAAATTGCCGAACCCATACCTAGCACACTTCTTGATACTTTTTTTGAAAAAGAAACTTTGGAAACTAGGCCTAAAGAAACCGAAACTGATATTGGTCTGACAGAAAAAGAAATACTACGAATGGAAAAAAATAGAAACAATCTTGAGCCTATGGTTTATTCCAGGAAAGGTGTCCTTAGAGGTGGTAGAGACCAGGCCATTATTCCAGCATGTGGTCAACCGGAAACCCTAAGCAATGGTCATTCAAATACCTCAGGTAATCCTTCTTCTGTTCCTTCTTCTTCCTCTCCTATTACTGACTTAAACTTACCATTACAATCAGATTCTAGGAAAGAGAACTCTGCACCTAAACCTGTTTTGGATCCAGCCCCTGTTATCCCTGAACAAAATCTTGATCTTGACCTTCCTATTGCCCATAGAAAGGGAACCCGAACCTGTACCAAACATCCTATTGCCAAATATATTTCCTGTCAAAACCTTTCTGACAATCATAAAGCATTCACTACAAACATTTCAAAGCTTGTTGTGCCTAGAAATATTTAGGAAGCACTTGGTAACCCGAATTGGAGGTTGGCTGTGCTTGAAGAGATGAATGCCTTGAAGAAGAATGGTACTTGGGAGGTTGTAGAATTATCGAAGGGAAAAAAGGTTGTGGGGTGCAAATGGGTGTTTACTATCAAGAGTAAGGCATATGGGAGTGTCGAGAGATACAAAGCCCGCCTTGTTGCAAAAGGCTTTACCCAAACCTATGGGATAGACTATCAAGAGAACTTTGCTCCAGTAGCCAAAATAAACTCAATTAGGGTCCTATTGTCTCTGGCTATCAACTCTAATTGGCCCTTACACCAATTAGATGTTAAAAATGCTTTCCTTAATGGAGACCTTGAGGATGAGGTGTACATGAGTCCCCCACCAGGTTTTGAAGAAAGGTGTGGAAATGGAAAAGCGTGCAGATTGAAGAAGTCCTTGTATGGACTTAAACAGTCACCGAGAGCTTGGTTTGAGCACTTTGGTAAGGTAATAAAGCGCCATGGATATGTTCAAAGTCAAGCCGATCATACAATGTAAATCAAGCCGATCATACGATGTTTTACAGGCATTCGAATGACGGTAAAATAGCTATCCTGATAGTATATGTGGATGATATTGTGTTAACTGGGGATGATTGTGATGAGCTAGAAAAGTTGAAAAAGAAACTGGCTGAGGAGTTTGAGATTAAAGATCTCGGGGCTTTGAAATACTTTCTTGGGATGGAGTTTGCTAGATCTAGAGAAGGCATCTTTGTAAATCAGAAGAAGTATGTTCTTGACTTGCTGAATGAGACAGGTATGCTAGGGTGTAAACCTGCTGAAACCCCTATAGAACCTAATGTGAAACTACAACCTGCAGAAGCTAAGAATGTGAAGAACAGGGAGCGTTATCAGAGACTCGTTGGGAGATTGATTTATCTATCCCATACACGCCCAAATATAGCCTTCTATGTTAGTATGGTCAGCCAGTTTATGCATGCCCCAGGACCAGCACACTTTGAAGCCGTCTACAGAATTTTAAGGTATCTAAAGGGGACACCGGGCAAAGGACTTTTGTTTAAGCCACGAGGACACTTGTAGATTAAAGCCTACACAGACGCAGATTGGGCTGGGAGCATAGTAGACCGAAGATCCACTTTTGGATAATGTTCATTTGTAGGTGGTAACTTAGTTACATGGAGAAGCAAGAAACAGAATGTGGTTGCAAGGAGCAGCGCTGAGGCTGAATTTAGAGCTGTAGCCCATGGTATTTGTGAGATCATGTGGATTAGAAGGCCGTTGGAAGAGTTAAAAGCGATAGAGTCATCTCCTATGAAGTTGTACTGTGACAACAAGGCAGCAATCTCAATAGCACACAATCCAGTCCTACATGACCGCACAAAACATGTGGAGGTTGACAAGCATTTCATCAAGGAGAAGATAGATAATGGACTGGTTCATATGGAACCCATTCCTACTGGAGAGCAAGTGGCTGATATCTTTACCAAGGGACTGCACACAAAACAGTTCGATTTTCTAGTTGGCAAGCTGGCTATGGAAGGTATCTTCAAACCAGCTTGAGGGGGAGTGTTAGAAAATCAGGAAAAATATGTGCTGTAAATATATATTAGCTGTAAATTAGTCACTAGCTGTAATATAGCTATTTTTGGTGTAAATCTGTGTATTTTAGGAAAGCTCTGCCTAGGAATTATTTTTTCCTTAAATTAGTGATTTAGTTTCCTGATTTAATGGTTTTTTAGGTGCTGTAATTCTCTATAAAAGAACAATCTCAATGACAGAATGTATTATTCCGTGCAACCTGTTTTCCAAGTAAAATATATTTTTTTTCCTTCTTTTGACTGTTGAAATATGAGTTTGTATGTTTATTCCTTTTTTTGGACTCTATTGGTCTTGAATCTCCAATTCTAGATTCTATGCCTTGAGACATATATTAATATATTTCTCAACAATTAACATCACTAACTTGATTCCAGAAACAATGTTATTGCATGTGCCAAGCATTTTGTTGGAGATGGGGGTACCCACAAAGGTCTAAATGAAGGGAACACTGTATGCTCATATGATGACTTGGAGAGAATTCATATGGCACCTTATCTGGACTGTATTTCTCAGGGAGTTTCCACTGTTATGGCATCTTATTCCAGCTGGAATGGAAGTCCATTGCATTCTGATCGTTATCTCCTGACGGAAATTTTGAAGAATAAGCTAGGTTTTAAGGTAATCATTCCCTACAATGTGGCCTTTTTTTCCGAGAAAGATCCGAACCCAAAACGCACCACAATCCTGTTTTATCTAACGCACATGAGCTGCATCACAAAACGCAATATACTATGCATTTGTTTATAGCAGTAGGAAATTCCTTTCTCTTATGGTAGGCTCTAATTCTTATTATTCCACTGTTTATCACAGAAAGAAATTTACAACTTTCTTTGAGCATCTAAATGGAGTTTAAATCAATAATCTGATAGTCCTTTTGCTGTTGTTTGTCCTAGTGTTCTAGTTAAACCTCTCTGAATTGATAAATATTAAGGAATTTGCTGCAGGGCTTTGTAATTTCTGACTGGGAAGGACTTGATAGACTTATCCAACCCCGTGGCTCAAACTATGGAACATGCATTTCCCTTGCCGTAAATGCAGGAATTGACATGGTGAGACTGAAATTATTATTTTTTTCTCTTATAATTCTTGTGTTTCACGAGTCTTAATGAGAAACTATGCAGGTGATGGTGCCGTTTTATTACGAACAGTTCATGGAGGAATTGAAATATCTGGTAGAATCTGGGAAGGTACCAATGGCCAGAATTGATGATGCTGTTGAACGAATACTGCGAGTCAAGTTTGTCGCCGGTCTTTTTGAACATCCCTTTAGTGACAGATCTTTGCTAGATACAGTTGGTTGCAAGGTAAATATGCACAGTTTCATACTACGTATTCACTTTGTTTTCTATCATTAAATGTTCGACTTGTATCTCACCAAATCTCTTACCATGGTTTTCGACTGGTATATTAACCTTTTCATATATTATACCAATATCATAGTAATGTTCTTAGGCAATTGATGGAGTAAGAAATACATGGTCAGTTTGAAATTGTCTTTTGAATTATCGCTCCTCATATGCATGTGATTCCAATTTATTCTGTTACCACATAAAACGTTTATCTTTTCTGATTATTTTGCAGGGTCATAGAGATCTAGCACGCGCAGCAGTTCGCAAGTCCTTGGTTCTGTTGAAGAATGGAAAGGATTTAAGGAAACCTTTACTTCCATTAGACAAAAGAGATCAAAGAATTCTTGTCGTAGGAAGCCATGCTGATGATCTTGGATATCAGTGTGGAGGGTGGACGTGTACTTGGCATGGAAGTAGCGGCAGGATCACAATTGGTACACTTTTGATATATTTTCGTTGTCGAAATTAGTTAACCAAAAGGATTAGGACATTATATCTACCTCTCGTATTCTTGTCTCAATCATTTCTTTCTCTGATATTATTGTCTCAATCATAATGCATCTTGATAAGTTTGCAGCATGTCTACTTAACTATGGACTAGTAATAACATTAACAATAATAATAAAAATATCTTGGGACTCATATGTGTGGTTTTCAAATTAGCATTGAATGTTAGCTATTTTCACGTCAACTAAGTTATAGAATTTGTCTCTTAACAAAAATGCTAATAAAAATTGTCTTGTTACTTTAACTTTTTTTTTTTAAAGCATGACTAGAAAAATGCGCACTGCACTAATAATGAGATTTGTTTATTTCAGGAACAACCATCTTGGAAGCTATTAAAGAAGCTGTGGGAGACAATACGGAGATAATTTACGAGAAATATCCATCAACAGAAACATTATCACGGCAAGATTTCTCTTTGGCAATTGTAGTAGTTGGTGAAGAACCATATGCAGAATTTACTGGTGACAACTCGGTGCTTGTAATTGAACGAGCCGATGCTTCGGGCAGAAGAATTGATGGAACTAATGTGATAAGCTCAGTTGCTGATAGGATCCCAACATTGGTGATTCTGATATCTGGAAGACCTTTAGTTTTAGAGCCTCGTCTCTTGGAGAAGATAGATGCTCTAATTGCAGCTTGGTTGCCAGGTAGCGAAGGCGGGGGCATTGCCGATGTCATCTTTGGTGATTTCGACTTCGAGGGAAGACTACCTGTGACATGGTTCAGAACGGTTCAGCAACTGCCAATTAATGCTGAAGCCAATGCATATGACCCTCTGTATCCTATTGGCTTTGGGCTTAGTTACAAAAAGAAATAAATCTTTAGTTTAGTATAATAGATATTTAAGGAACGAGGCTGAGAAAAGGCAATATGGGTCTTAATCTGCAGTACTAGAAACAGCTGGTAATTATTCTTTGGTATACGATTCATCTGTCCTTCCTTGTATTGTATGACCAACCTATTCTATATTTATGTGATGTGTATATTTTCTTTCTTTTTTTTTTCTTTTTTTTCTTTTTTTCTTTTTTTTTTTTTTGTATCTTCCTCATTCCTATATCCCAGATCTCCTAGTCATTTTGGATTGTATAATGTTACAGTTGCTTCTTTTTGCACAAGACAAACCATGGTCAAATCGATAGAACAACAAAATCTGGCTGCATCTGCCTGTGTATTTATGTGATTATTGGTAAGAATGGACCTGGATCATGAAATCACATCATTTCATCTCATGCCAAAGAAGAATACAAGTGGCAGTCCCACATTCACAAAACCAAATCTCAATAATCTCATGCTCTTGTTGGTGGTGTCTTTTGTGTTGCACCTACTGGTTTCCTTTGGGACTTACAGTATTCACCTGTCCTAAGTGAATAGGAGGTTTATGTCCGAGTTCCATGAGATGCAATTTTGTTATTTTCAAACAACGGGCTTAATGTTCATTAGTTCTTAGTAGGGTCGAGGTGGTGCATATAACACAAGTAGTTATGACTCAATACAGACCATTTTCAACGTATAGGGGCTTTTTAGTTAGACCAAGAGGAGATAGTCACAGGCTGATCATCTCTCCTACCCTTCTTCTTAACATAAAAAAATGCTGTTTGCTCGTATTTTTGTTCTGCATGCGGCTATTTGGCAGTTTATCTTATCGTGTTTACTTACAGAAAAAACAAGTTGTGGGACTTAGTGGATTCTAGTATCGACACTATAATATGCTCAAAATACCACGTGCGTGAGATTCTCTCACCAATAGTCTACTTGCTTTTTGAGGGGCGTGGAAAACGAAATCTTAAAGGGGTCACAGCAAAACACTAATGCATTTACTTAATTGTAATCCGAAACTCGAACAGAGTTAGATAATAGATATGATTCATCTTTTAGAATTTTACTTTCCGACCATGTACATTCCTCTAATTTTCTATCCTTTACTACATTAGCATTTCAGCCCCCTCGGCAGATTATTCCCAGATCTCTCCGAGGGCCACCGAAGCAACATAGAGAATCCAACCCACTTCCCCAAATAGGCCCTTAAAACCTTACTGCAGTTCCTTTCACAATTATCTCTCTTTCGGTGTGGCTAAGAGCTAGACATTACACATAAAAATGTTACTGAATAAAAGCATCAATTGAGGGAGAGGAATCAGAATATAGTTCATAAATATGGGGAGAGGCAATAAAAAAAAAATGTGGCCAAGTTTACAAAACAAAATAAAATAAGATAAATAGTTAAACATGACCGAAAGTTGAAGATGGGATTTTATTTATGTGGTTGTAAACTAGTTAGGGCGTTCAACAAACCAAAGAATAAAGCGGGTAAGGTGCTTTCTCATGCAAGTTGTAGTAAAAAGGCCCTTCGTGAATTCTTTGCTTACTTCACTCAACATGGCATTTTCCAAGTGACATGTAGACTTTATTAGGCTTTTCATGACAAAAGCATAAGAGAAATTTTGCTGTCACAACAAATAATAGCAAAACCAACAAAGATAAGGGCAGAAAAAATGGATTTAAATATGGAAAAAGAACAATCTATTACTGCTTTAATTTTGGTTTTTTTTCCCCCCCGTTTGTCATTTTGTATAGCAACTGTGTACTGGACTTGTGATAAGCTTCTTACCTATAACACTCAGGAAAAAAAAAAACGAAAAAAAGAAATGAAAAAAGAGGATGAAAAAGGAAGAAAAGAAAGAAATAAAGAAAGATATGTTCACTTGCACGGGGAGAGTTGAAAGTTAAAAGTCGAATCTTCTAGGATTATTTGCATCTGATTTATTCTTATCATTTTTGGTCATGTTTGAACCTTAAGGATTACTAAATATTTTTGTTACCTTTTTTGTCGTTTTGATGGACAGATTGCTAATATTATTACTTAATCATCATTGCTACTTTGTTTATGTAGGATGACAAATCATTAATCAGAGAGAAATGTAGAGCCAAAACCGTGCTGACTCTATTAATTATAATGCCTGTCTGAAATTCCTTTCAACGTTAAAGAGTAAAACAGCGTGCAATAATTGTTAACTTGTCTTATTAGCTGAGATACCAGACCATTATCAAAAAAGCACTTATTAAGGAGAAGATTCTTTTTTCCAAAAGAAAGCAAAAAAAGAAAAAGGTGAGAGGTCAATGAACTGTCCACAAAAAGAGAATCCATAAAAAAAATAAAAATAAAAAATATATAGATATAAAAATAAAACTAGGAAATTATAATCTCGGACACTGATTACCTTAAGAATAAGGTAAAGAAATCTTTCTGCCTAATGAAAACTAGGATATTTTGTCTCCACGATCCGGGCCACAAGTTTTTCGCCTAGGCCTGAGAGAGAAGCCAAACCTTTGATTAAAAATTCTATTTTAATTGGCAGGAGCCGTACAATTGAGAATAAAAAAAACTTAAAGACTCATTTATTTGATGTGTTTTACGGTGTTTTTTTTTTCAAAAAAAAATTTTAATTTTAAATATCAAAATTAAGAATTATTAACTTAAACGGATGAACTAAACCAACATTATTATTATTATCTCTTTTGTAGACTTAAACTAACAAGAACTCCTCGTGCTCTTGCAAGTTACAACACTTTTTTGGCGTCTAGCCATCATTGTGAAAAACCAAATCTAGCTCACAAATATCATTCACAAATCCGTATTAACAAGTGCTTAGATTCAAAACTGAGCCGCAGATTAATTATAAATTAATAAGGGTAATCTGATCTGTATCTTACTTAGTGCAATACGTTCTTTTAAATAAACGGCTAACTTTGTCACTGCTGAAAGAGATCTTCTTATTTCTTTAGAGTATCTGTAGAATATTGAAATTAAAAAGAAAAAAAAATGAAAAAAAAAAGAGGCAGAGAGAAAGTGAATTAGGCATATGATGCTTCAGCTAGTGCGCGTGGAGTCAGCATTCAATATGATTTTTGAAGGTCAATCTCAGTCAACCAAACCAGTTTGGTTCCATGGTGAAAGTTGGTTAGTGAAAAAAGTCTAGAAAAATGACTTCCAAAAACTAAGTTAAATTTGAACTACATAAAAGTCCAGAAGATTTGAAAGGCAAAAGTAAGGCAATCAAAAACCATCAAATTCCCTGCCTCAACTGCTATGTGACTTGGCCAGTCTGGCAAAACCAGGATCCAATGACTTGGCCTTTTTTTGCTCAAATCGACTGGCTAAATGAAATCCGATCAAGGGGGCGCATAAAAGTGCAAAAATATCTGTTTTTTGAACCACAGTAAAGAAAAACAAAAA
Source organism: Morus notabilis (assembly GCF_000414095.1). Taxonomy (NCBI): domain Eukaryota; kingdom Viridiplantae; phylum Streptophyta; class Magnoliopsida; order Rosales; family Moraceae; genus Morus; species Morus notabilis. The sequence goes on from NW_010364303.1 coordinate 606,349, forward strand.
CAAAAATAAAAAATCAAACAAACAAGATCCACATTGGAATTGGAGATGCTCAAAATTTTTGCTTTATTAACCATTCTTAAGAAATCAAGTTAAAAGATCAGTCAATTATATGCAGTTTTTTTTTTTTTTTTTCCTTTTGTGCTTCAATACCAATATCCAAAGACTCTTGGAAGTAAAACCATGGCATCCATAACACAGGCACTTGATTGAGCATGTCTTGAAATTCCTTCTGCATAAATTTCACCTCTTTAAACCATCATAACATTGTATGGACTATATGGAGAGAAGCTTCCACTCGGTTAATTCATCATATTTCAGAAATTCGAAATTCCAAGGAAACACTACAATTCTGTCCCCTCAAAAGTTCAAAAACTACTGGACTAATTCAAGAGTTCTTTTGGATGACATATTCACATGAAACCAAGACAAAAACACAATCAAGACCTATACTAGCTGAACTGGAAGAAAAACATGGAAAACTTCTAAGCCACTTATATAATTATAAGTATCATATATATATATATATATATATATATATATAAGCTGTGTGGATTGCATCTGAAAAACCATACTTTGAGGTCCAAAGTAAGAGTCATGAACAGCACCTCTGTGGAGATTGTTATGCCCCTGCATTTTAAGCCCATATGTGCTAATCCCATAAGGATTGGTCACAAATACATTTCCATTAGTCATGTGGAAGCCCATGTTTGCTCCTCCACCACCACTTGGTTGGTTCCATTGATAAGGAGTCCTTGACATGGCAGCCGAATTCTGCTGCTGCGCGACCACCCCGGAGTGCTCCGGCGAAACGGGCCTTTTATTGTCCGGCGACGGAGTTCTCGTGTCGTTGAGATTGACGGTCGTTATGTCGTGGATGCTCGCTCTCCGCTTATCTTTCCCTCCTGATAGCTGCCTAATGAAGTACTTCTGAGCATGACTCGCCACTTGCGTCGGCGTCCGAGTAACCACGAAATTGCGGGAGATGTTCCTCCAATCCCCTTTCCCATACTTCTTCAAACCCATCAGAAACAGCCTAAACAAAATATCCGCAACATCAAAATATCATCTCATTTGCTTAAAAGACTAATTCAAGACTAAAAATATGATTCCAAATTGAATTCCCAAAAAGAGAGAGAGAAAATACTTACTTATGCTCTTCCTCTGTCCATGGAACGCCTTTCTTTCGTTCCTGATCAGCGGACCTTGCTGAGGAAGATCTCTTTCCACCAAGAGCAAAAGACTGTTTGTTGAACCCATCATAGCCATGGCCATTGACCCAGTCCAATTTGAATGTGGAAGTGGTATATCCAGGAATTGGGATTAGCCCAGCTTCTATATTGCTAACATCATACTCCAATTCCTTGTACTTCTTAATAACGTCGCTGACGGTCTTTCCCGGGATCATCGCCGCCACATTGTGCCACCGGTCCGGCGTCTCCTTATCGAAAACCGCCAACGCGTTTTCGAACAATTTGTTCTCCGCCGCAGTCCATCTCGCTCCTTTGCTATCTTCCATGAGCCAATTCGAGTTCGAAATATAAGATGCGGGCGATAGAATTTCCATTTTTTTCCCTTTCTTTTTTGGTTTTTCCACAAACTCAGAGTGACATGGAAAACAGAGGAAGAAAGAGAGAGCCTCAGAGGAAGAAAAAATGCGGAAGTGGAGATTTCACCACAATAATATCAGTGTTAAATCAAGAGGCATTTTATTTCCTTTCCTTTCATTTCTTTCTTTTGGTTTTTTTTTTTTTTTTTCTTTTTCAAAGGAATCGGAATACCTTTTTATGTGTAGGCATAGCCTGAGGAATCTAAAAAAGACCCAACTTTCCAAAATTCAAAGAAAATGTGAGAAAATAAAAAAAAGCAAAAACTAAACTCCGAAGATAGAAATCCGGAACCCCTGAATACCAACTATGCAGATCTCAAGGAAAATAAACAAATAAGCCAAACCCCATAAACAATTTCTGGTCAAAGAACCAAACATAAAAGGGAAAAGCTCGAATGTGCAGGTTCAACCTATTTAATATTCCAAATTAGGAAAGAAGCTGAGTAAGAAAGATAAGAAGATAGTGAAAATTGAAGACCAAATAAGGAAATCAGTTTGGGGAGGCTCTGAATTCCAAGGAATTGAAGCGGGGCAGCGGAAAAAGCTGGGAAAAGATCTCTTCTTTATTTTTTTCTTTCCTTTTTTTGTTCTCTCTAGAGGCTGAGCAGCAAAGAGAAAAGAGATGGAAGACTGGAAGAGTATATTGCGAGGCTACGAAGGGAAAGAAACCACTCAAAAGCAAACTAGTACGCTTCAAGGAATGAATCTAAAATTTTACAAAAAATCTTTGGAGAAAGAGAAATGTGGGGAAGAGAGAGAGAGAGAGAGAAGAGAGTGCAAAAGCGGTGTATGAAGGTGGTGAATGGTGATTGGAGGATATGGTGTTGTGGATACTGCAACTTACAAAAAAGTTCCCTCTTATTATAATTGACATACACTTTCTCTCTCTTTCTCTTTCTCTCTCTCTTTCCTTTTTTTTTTTTTTTCTTTTTTTTT
>NW_010364303.1:608927-655505 GCF_000414095.1 Morus notabilis
TCTTTCCCTTTTTTTTCTTTTTCATTTTTTATGTATTTATCTTGTTAGAAAAATGGGTTTATTGATTAACGAAATGTTTTTTTCCCTTGAAAAAAAAAGAAAAATTGCCACTTAGTTGGTTAAAGGTCTTGTTTGATTTATCATTCAAATTGTACTGATTTTTAGTTTAAATTGTGGAATACAAATTGTGATTATTTAAATTGCGATTCGAACCGATATTTGAATACGTAAATAAATTATAATTTAAATTAAGAATAAAATCTTAATTGTATTTGGATAAGAGTATTGAAAACTATGATTGAAGTTTTACAATAAATGTTATAAAATCTCATTGTAAACGACATTTAAATATGTAATACGGATGGAACAACATATAAGAAAAATAATCACCTCAATTATAGTTGAAACGAAAAAATTATTACATTTTTAAACTTGAAGTTGAAGAGAAAAAAATAAAAAGTATTGTATTTAAACTGTTGTCAACAATCTAGATTGTGAATTTAGAGGGGTATGAATTTTAAAATTAACCATTTAAATCATAATTGATGATTCAAATGGTTTCTCCTTATTTTTAAAACAAATACTAATTTAAACTTTTAGACACAATTCAAATTGAATTATTTGGTTCAAATAGTTGAACCAGACATTGAATTCGAACTAGAAGTAGTTTCATGCTCACTTTATATGTTGAATTTTAAATTTTAAAACCTTTTACTTTTTAAGTTCAAATAAGAGGAAAAAATAAAAATAAAAATAGAACTCAAAATGGTAAAAAAAAAAGGAGGTTTTATTTATGTCATTTTGCTCACAAATAAATAATTATCATTTAATTAATAAAGAGAAAATAAAAGACTGACGATAGAATGATATAAATTATAAGCATACACAAAATCATGACAATTATGTTATTTTTTCTTAAAAAATAAAATTTATTATTTTTATTAAGTCTTATACAAAGTTAAATATTTTGTGTAAAACTTACAATATTATATTTTATTTTATCATAAAAAATAGTATATTTCATTGAACTATGATGGGATATGAAATATTTCTTAATCTTACATAAAATCTAATTCAATTTGAATATTTGAATGATGTGGTGATTGAATTTGTTTAACTTTTCATGATTAAATCCCATATATAGAAGTAGGTAATTTAAAATATAGTTAATGATTATTATTATTAGTGTCCATTGAAGTTTAGGGTCATTCTCAGTTTGCCTTCAAACTTTAAAAACTCTGGGTTTGTCTCTTAAATTTTGACTTGTTTTCACTTAACTTATTCTATATAATTTATGTTAAAAATAAATAGAGAAAAATAGAGTAATGCAGAGTAGTCTTTGTGTTTGAATTTCTATGAAGAGCAAATAGACAAAAAAAATCACATAATCACATTTAATTTCTTCTTTGTTCTTTTGATTTCTAAAAATTCTTATAAAATGACTTAAATATGATATATTTAAAATTTATGAGGTCACGTGAAAATTTTTAAAATTTAAAAGGTAAAGTGAGAATGATCTACTAATGAAATTATCCTTATTTTAATTTATCCACCAATTACTATGTTGTGATCTAAAGTTTAGTCACTCGACGACTCGAGTAGTATTCAAAATAATCACAATCAATGCAATTCATTTTTAAAACAATGTTAAATAGAAAGGAAGAAAAATCCAAACATGATGTTGAGAGAGGAACAAGGGAAGGGCAGCTCATGATGAATGATGGAAGCTCACCTGTCCTCTACTGCTTTAATGGTCACTCACAGTCTCACAGACTCACAAGTCTCAACAAATCCACCCAAAGCAATTTCAGCCGTCGGATGAGATTATGATATAAATTCACTTTTGACCAGAGTGAACATTGATGCAGGGGTATTATGGTCATCGCAGATAGGAAGCCGCCAAAAGCGACGGTCCAGATCAACGGTGAATTCCCTGTTGGGCAAGTTGGCGTCTGTGGGCCTCCACCACACAGTCACAACTTAGCAGGCTACTCATTGGGTGCCCTCCCTACATAATTGTAAAGGGTTATAATCTCAAGGATATGGGTCCGCTTAGAGGGATCTGATTCCTACACGTGTCGATGGTTCACTGGATGGGGGAACCTGCACAGTGAGAGTGGAGCCCACACTACTGACTTTCCAATTAACTGTATCCACGTAAGTTGGTAGAAGCTCAAATCATGGGGCCGAGTGTAAGTGATCAGCGAACACATGATTGCAGCCCCTGCCTTTGTTAAACCTTTCAAGCCCAGCCAACCACCGCCTCTCACATCGCCTTTTTATTGTTCCTTTTCTTTTTTTTTTTTTTTTTTTTTTTGTTGCCCCCTCAATTTTCGTTAGGGGAACTGGGAATCCTTTTCTTTTTTTTTTTTTTTTTTTGGTTGCACTCTCAATGTTCGTTAGTGGAACTGAGTAGGAGAACGATACCATCTCCAAGCTCTTCTAAGAGCGCGTGGCACATCCTCAATCGCAAAATCTTTTTGCATGAGACAAATGCTGAAGGATACAAAAGTTTGGTTCAAAAAAACTTTATTCTATTTGGCGAAATTCATTATGTATTGAGAATAAGGAAACCGACACTAATTCAACACAGATATCACTTAATATTATTACGATAGTCATAATACATAAAAATCAATAGCATGACACATCACATGCTATCCCTTAATGTTGAATATCGAGACTATCACGATAAATTGATTGATGATCCAAATTGGATGGTCAAACCCCATGGAGATAGAGGTCAAGGAGAATGATCAATAAGAGGTTGTTTAGTTCGTTGATTCGAGTTAAGATATGATTTTATATGAGAGTTTTTCATTGTAATAAAAAAATTAAATGTGACTATTTCTGATAATTTTTACTGTAATAAAACTCGAATCGGTAAAATAAATTATACCTAAATAATTCGATTATGCATTAGAGGACTTTAAAATTGACCCATCGATGTTAAAGACCGAAGTACGCTATCAAGACAATATTGTCAAAATAGTATATTGATAGTTTGCTTCAAACCAGTGACAAAAATTGAGATAAATATTGAGTGTTACAAGTTTGAGTTAATCAATTAATATTGTGATACATTTTAATAATTTTGGAATATATATCAAAGAATACTATAGGATTTCCTTAATCATTTTCGCACAAGGAAATTCTTTGATACTTCTAAAATCTTATACTTATTGTGACATGTACCATTTAGAGTGAACTGGAACAATCATTGTGATTGGTCTATCCATCATTTACTTTCTTGTCAAAATTTTATTATTCTGTACTCTCATAACAATTGATATGGTTTAAGCATTGAAATATTTTATGCGGACATTCCTCACAAAAATGAGCGTATACAAATTATGCAGAATGACCAAAACAAATAGAGAAACACTGACGTTGAAAAATCCACTCTAATACCTTATAAGACAAGATAAGAAGAATATTACAAAAATGAAATTAATTACGAAAATAAAACTAAAGTTGGTTTTTTTATAGAAAACAAGGAAACCGACACTAATTCAACACAAATATACGAAATGTGAGGCTTCAATTTTAATCATTGCTTATGCAAAATACGACACAAAAGATGTACTAAACACTAATATTAATTTTTGGAATTGCATCAATACAGTAATTTTTAGCACCTGTAACAATTAAGTGATATATATATATATATATATTAAAAAAAACAGAGAGAGAGAGAGAAAAAACTACAAGAAGGCGCGTGTTGTCACGCGTAAGCCATGTAAGTTGTATTTCAACCCATTCCTCCGTGACAGTCTCAAGGCTCTCGACCAATACAACCAGGCGGTCCCCTTATGATGTGACCAACTGCTCCACTGCTTTTGTCCTTGTCATCTCTCTCTCCCCTCCCTATTCACTCACAATTCTACATCCCGCAAGGCTATTCTTGGGCAACCCAGTAAATTTTAGATCCCAGTAAACTTTTGTGGGCCTAAAGTACCTAAAACTTTAGGCCCATAGGTGAACAAAGTTCATTGCAAGAACAATAATATTGCACGATCATATTCCCCTTTCTATTTAATCTTTTTTTTTTAATGCCCCATTATTTGGTACGTACTTTGCAAAATGTTTGTCCCTCCATGTATTCAACAAACAGACAATCTAAGCCTTAACTATGATTATTAAGTAGAAGGAAATCATTGGGGGAATGTCATAGTCTAGTGTCCTTTTTTTTCTCACCTACGAGTAAAACCGGTGATGATTTGACTCCAAAATGTGTTAATTAGATGTTGACTTTCGTAACTAGATGGAGTGGATCCAATTCATGTTTAAACACAATTTGTTTCTTTTTTTTTTTTTTTTTTTTTTTTTTTTTTTTTTTCTTTTTTTTTCTTGTCTTTTTATGAAAATGACATATGCTTTAGGGGTTGTTCTTTTTATAATTATAACTTTATTTAAGTTTATATTCTTTTGTAAAATTTGAGTTTAAATTTGAGTTTGAGACTAAACTCGAGTTCAAGTTTTTTCTTCAACTCGAGTTCATAAACTCGAATTCAAGTTAATGAACAATATTTTATCTTTTCTTAAAAATATCATAACTTTTTCGTTTTAATTCTGATTGAGATGATTTTTTTTCTATGCATTTACAACGAAAAGATAAATAAAACCCCACCCATATATCATATTAAAAAAAATTTATCACTGTTGAGTTTTTATTAAAATATTATCTAAATATAAATTTAAGTTTTGACCCATCCAAACACAAACTCAAAAAGATTCTCAATTCAAATCATAATTCAAATGTATACATCAAAACACAAACCCAAGTTACAATTTCGATTCAAGTTATAACTCAAAATCATCACTCAAATCACTTTAACTCAAAAATACAAAAGAACAACCCCTTAGTTACTTTGTAAATAACACTTTCAGCAATTCATTTGTTGCAATCAAAGGGTACTGAATATTTTGCACAAAAATTGTAAAGGAGTTCCATTTGCAATACTAGAGGAATCGAAAACTTTCTTACCAAATTTATGAGTTTTCTTATGTCAACGCCACAATATTGGTTTAAGGTTCAAAGATAGACACTATTTTCTGAAACTGTAAATTTCTACAAAATAAAGATCAAAACATAGGGAATAATGAATATCAATTTATATATTTTTTAAATAAATTGATCAGTTATATTCGATATTTTAATTTATTCTAAGAAAATAAATTATCAACCCTCAATGAGTTTAGAAAATTGATCACTTCACCGATTTGAGTTTAAAATTTGAGTTTTACTACAGTAAAAAGTTCTCAAAAACAGTTACATATAACTTTTTTGCTACAGTAAAAAGCTCTCATATAAAATCACATCTTAACTCGAATTACAAACTCAAATCAGTAAAGTGAACGGACCCCTAATTTTTTCTTCTTCTTCTTCGTTTGAAAATTGTATGTTTTTTCTATATCCAAAAACTCTTGGAATTAGAAATTACTTGTCATGTGATTTTACTTTATGTTATTCTCATTTACTAGTCAGTAAACTACCGAGACATTCTTGTTACTTTAACACTGTTAAACATTCAGTGCTCAATTCAAAAAAAGAAATTTAACGTTCTGTTACATTTTTCCTTCATACTATTCTTCTCCATATAAACAGAAAAAGAAAAGATTTCAACTCTCCCCACCGCTTCACCGACCACCACAGCCTCAATCAATGTCAGAATAATACCCAGGAAAAGAAAAAAGACGGCAAATAATCCAATCAACATTCACGAATCTTCAGCTCTTCGGTCTCCACCAAAAATGACGCAAAAATTTTTGGACTTGAGGAATTCCAAAAAATTGGGCTGAGATGGGCCATTTACTTCATCTCCGTCACAGCCCAAGTGCTGAACTTCAGATGCCAATTTTTTTATCACATGTAACATGTTCTGTCTGTGAAAAAATGAATTTTTACCGTGGAAAAGGTGAATTTTTATTTTTAATCATTAAATTAAATCTGTATATATTTGTATTAAAAATTTATAATATAGGATACATAATTATTTCTATTATAAACTATACTTCGATTAAAGTACAATTTCTAATCGAGGGAACAAAAATCTTCAACGCTATTAATGATCCCGTGAAAAAAAAAATGCGTCCATTTGGTGGAGAGATTCGTTCCCTGATTCGAATCATGATTCATGATTTGCTACAGTATTTTTTCTCATAAAAAATTCACGTAAATAAAAAATAATTTGAATCACATGATTTAAATCCTCCAACCAAACATCCTTTAAGATCTCATTTATTTTACATATTTAAATTTTTAATTTTAAATTTGTGAAGTAAACTACCCTGAGGGCCACTTCCAAGTCCCACACCAATATCATCTTTTCATTGGGCACCTCGAATCAAGCACCCCAACCACCCTTCTCTCTCTCTATTCAATAGGAAAACGTGTCCATTAATAAGGTGGGGGGGGATATGGCTGGAAGCCCCAACAAATCGTCCTTCTTCCTTGTCCAATTCTTTCAATCATTCTCGTGATTTGGTTTTATTGACGAGAAATAACAACGTTTTTAGATGCCTTTCTTTTCTTTTCCCACTATATCTTTGCATGTTGATCATGTACTGCAAGAATTTACCTGACTTGGAAAGAACAGAATGCGGTTCTTTTGCTTTTACTTTTAATAAATGTGTCTTTAAAGATTATAATATTAGTTAACATGTGAGCTAATTTTATTTTATTTTATTTTTTAAGTATCTATTTATTAATATATTTGTCTCTTTTTTTAGTACATTTCACACTATCATTCTTTTTCCATGCCAAAAAGGCCACTTTCAACTATCTGTTCTTGTACCGATGAATAAGGTGTTTATCTCGTAATCCAAGAAAAAAGAACTTTGTTAATGCAATAGTAATCGACGCTTAGGGCTCGTTTAGTTCGCTGATTCGAGTTTTTAATTCGTGTTGAGATATAATTTTATGTGAGAGCTTTTTATTGTAGTAAAAAAGTTAGATGTGATTGTTTGTGAGAGCTTTTTACTGTAACAAAACTCGAATTTTAAACTCGAATCAGCGAAATGAACGGAGCCTTAGGCCCTCAGATCGCCGTGAAAATGAATTTTCACATCTTCTCTCGTTTAACTTTTAATTCTTCATGTTAAGTAACTTTATCCTTCTCTTTTTCGTCTTCTTCTTCTTGAAAGGATGTGGCTTTTTTTTTTCTCTCTCTTTTTTTGTCGGCTAGAGATCTCTTATAATAATTCATTGAGGAAAGGAAAAAGGAAAAACACTAAACCATTATAGGCCTAAAATCAGAGGCCAGGGCCTCTTTTTCAAGGGATTTCTTTTTTAAAAGCCAAAAAAAAAAAAAAGGAGTTAAGGAAAAAAGAAAGAAAACTCTTGTTGGAAGAATAAAGCAAGTTCAACTTGATGAATGATGATATGGGCACATGAGAAAACAAAAGACAAAAAAGTTTTTCTTTTCTTAGACGGGGGGGTATGACTATGGACTACGCAGTCGGCAGTAGTGAGCAAAGTAATAATTTTAATTAGTTAAATAAAAAGGTCATAATTTTAATTAGTTTTAGACGCCACGCACCAAATTAATGCTGTCCTTCGATGTTCACTTTAGATTGAAGTGGAAAACATTATGCATTAATTAGTAACTTCAAAATAACCGCTAAACCAACAACTAATTTATTAACCTGAATCCTATAAAAAATAAAAAATAAAAGGGAAAAATTACTAAATTTGTTAATTGAATAAATATTTGGAAGGTTCAATACTTGAGGAGATCAGTGAGTCTTATAATGTTATTTATAAGATTTGCATGTTTCAAATAGCAAACCACGTGCCGGTTTTTCTGTCACTTATTCTCAAGTGCTATCAAATATCAACCGACTAGTTATTGCTTTTCCAAGATTAAAAACTTTGCGGCCAATCATAAGCAGCGTTGGGAATTCAAAGAAAACAATACTGCAAGTTGTTGAATAATAGGTGTCAAATGTGCCACTACATGACTAGAAAAAATATATTAAATAACATCATTGGTGATTCGCCTACCAAGACTAGAAAAAACAAAAGAAAATAAAGGAAAAATAACATCAAATGGAAAAAATAAGGCACCAATAATAAATTATGAGAAAAGTACATTGCTTATCATGATTTTATGAAAGTCTATTATTTATGTCATTCTAAATAATTGAGTGCATATTAATCTTTTATTTTCTATTTATTATTAGGGACTTTATGACAATTGTTATTATTAGTTGAATGATAATTATTTATTTTTTAGTGAAGTAGTATCAATAATATTTTTTTACTATTTTGAGTGGTGTTTCTTTTTTTTTTTTTAGTATTTTCTCTTTTTTAAAAATATTATTTTATTTATCAACCGTTGAATTTATATTAAATCTAATTAAAAGTCAAATCAAATTAAATATAATATAGATCTAATGATTAATAAATAGGAATTAGAAATTCTCTATTTTATATAGTACACTAGTTCAACATTTTAGGACTTAGATTAAGCTTTATCCTGCCTCGGGTGCTATCAATAATATGCACCAATATCTCTACTTTCTTTTTGTGCCATGATTAAACTATATGACCTTTTTGTTTTTTCCTTTTTCTTTCTTTCTTTATTTTTTTTTTATTTTTTTATTTTTTATTTTTTGAAGTGATAAACTTGAAGCATCATGAGTAAAAGAATATGCAGGTTTGTCATGATCTCGTCCTCTCAAGACTCGTTAGGCTAAGAGCACAATAGCACATGCATCAAAATTAGAAAGGGTCAAATTTATATATTAGAGAAAATGTAGGGCAACGCCATAAATTTGTTTCCATTAGGAGAAAGATTCCATCTTTTTTTTTTTTTTTTTTTTTTTCCTAAAAGTCAGACAATGACACAATCTGTGAATGTGTGCTTGGGTTGGGACTTGGGAGTACTCTTAGGGCACACCGGTAAGCGTGTGGACCAGGTCATGTGCACGCACGCGTGGAGGCTGGCTTAAAATAATTAAAATGCAGATTCATTGTTCCTGTTAAGTGCTGTACAGCCCTAACTAATAAAAAACTCGGAGTAACAAAAAACAATTGTTAAATCCAATAATAAATAATTCATCAAAGATCATTATCCATTGTTGTTATTAGTATTATACATTACAACCCATAACTTTTTTTTCCTTTTATTTATTTTTTTATTAATTTCTAAAATGGGACAAATGACATTCTTCATATCGCAGTGTTTGTTGATATCTTAGTTCCGTTCATTTCACCAATTTGAGTTTATAATTTGAGTTTTATTACAGTAAAAAGTTCTCAGAAATAATCACATTTAACTTTTTTACTACAGTAAAAATCTCTCATATAAAATCACATCTCAACTCGAATTAAAAACTCGAATCAGCGAACTAAACGGACCTTTTATTTTCTATGATTGTAATTGAGTTTTTGGGACCAAACGATGGATCCTGATTGTGAGACAAAAGCTCACATGTATAGTCATATTTTTCAGATTAATTTAACTGCGTAGTTTTTCTTTATTTTGGGGGTAAATACTTTTTTTTTTTTTTTTCTGGAAGGCAAAAAAAAAAAAAAAAAACCTATGGTGTTAGCCATCGTGTCATGTCATCCTTTCACACGAGGGGGGAGAGAGAAAAATAAATGAAGATATTATTGGGCTGGGCTAGGGTAAGAACATTCGACCAGATTGAGGTAGTCCAATTAGCAAACATTGGGTTTTGTTGCTGTCTACAAGCCTCGAACCTTTGACTTGATCACACCCCCAACCATCATGGCACAAAGTGGATTGTACCGACGAACATTGGGTTAAACTCGATGAATAGTGTCATTGGTGTGGGTTGAATTGATAAAATTAGAGAAATAATAATAATAAAAAAGGGAGAAAGAATATTTATGGAGCTAAATTAAGTAAATAATATATTTTAAAATTGTTTGAAATAATACTAATTTTTTTTATTTACGTAAATAAAGATTTTTTACTATGTAAATTATTTTTACTAATCATAAATAAACATTTACATAATAAACAGCTACTTACTTTAAATAGTTTTAAAATAGTTTTAAAATCTGCTCATTTACGTAATTTGTTTTCATAATTAGGCTATTTACTACAATTTTCGTAAAGAAAAAAAAGTGTTCTTATAATTTGAGAACAACCTCTTCAGTTTGGCCTTCTGGGCATTCTTTAGCTATCTCCCTCTTAAGGTAATATGAAAAGAAGAAAATAGGACAAACATCTTTTAATATTTAAAAAAGAACACAAAATTTGTATGCTCGCAAGTTTTTTGACACAAATTTTTTTTTTTTTTTTTTTTTTATAATTTGAATTAAAATCATTTATAAATACATACAATTCAAACATTCTTGGCCTGGCAAACCACAAAGTGAAGGAAAAAAAAAAAATGAAAGAGCAACATTAATATTGCCAGCTTATTCAACTGTGAGCAGCTTCCTTTAGCTAACTCAAAAGAACTCTTCTCTCTTATCCTCTGTTGATCTGTTTGCAGTACTCATTTTCCTTTCAAATGCAAAGGGAAATGCTTGGAATTGGCCACGTTCGCTAACACTTGGGAAGATCAGTGGGAGGTGGTAGAAGAGTTTCATTAGGGCCTTTCCCATTGTCCACCACGAATGCCATCTTAAGTCCCCATGTTGTGTGCACTTCTAGATGGCAATGCATAAACCAAACCCCTATAAAAATAAAAATAAAAATAAAAACACATACACAAAGAAGGGATCAGTTCGTAGTCTTCTAATATTTATTTATTTATTTTTAGAATTCTAATATATATTTAGCTGAGCAATGCAAAATATATCACTATTGAATGCTTCTTTTTTTTTTTTTTTTTTTTTTTCAGTTAGAGCACAAATAAGAGATGATTTTTTTTTTTTTTTTCCGTTATTGAATGAGAACATATTTGTAAGTTTATATAATTGAGCAATCATCGATTATAATTTTTCATATTAAAGTAGAGCATAGCTTGAATAAATTAAAGTTAAAAATTTTAAAATCTGACTGGAGCAAATTCTCCCACAGGTACTGTGAGTGCTTCCGTAATGGAATGTCACTACAGACTACTACAATATTAACATGTGATATTCTCAGCTTGTGATCACAGTTGTTTATTTTATTTTATTTTATTTTAGGTTCAGATTCATAGTTTCTTCACATTTACTCGTATATTTTTTTTACCCAATAAATTCTGTCTTGTCAAAAAATCAGTGGATATTTACTGTCTTTTATTTATTTATTTATTTCTTTAATTTTCAAATGTTCGAGGAAAACTTTGGTAATTACCAGGATTATCAGCCTTGAATCTGATAGCAGTCCATCCACCAGAAGGCACTCCGATGGTATTCCTCTCAACAGGATCAACAAGATTGAAATTCTTCGGATCCTTATTGGGGTGAAAGTTCCCTAAGCCCTTACCAACGACAAAGAAGTTAAAGCCATGCAAATGAATTGGATGGTTTTCCGGGGTTATCATTCCAGTATCTTGCAACACCAATTGCACCGTCGAATTGTACGCAAGTCTGTAAAGCCTTGTCCCTTGCGTCGTCGCAAAATTACTAGGCTGCGTCCCCGTGTAATTGAACGGCACCGGCGGTTTCCCGGGAAAATCGTCGGTAAAAACTCCGCTGATGTTGAAGAAGTGGGCTTGAAGGAGAGCAATATTCGGCATAACAAAGGTGACATTGTTGATGTCGGCCACCACTCGGCTTCCGTTGACGCAGGTCTTGCAAGGGTTGACTCCGAGACCAATGGTGAACAATAAGGAATGGTCTATCTTTAGAGGAACCCTAGCGGGGTACTTTTTAGAGTTGAGGCTTCTGAGTGAGCTCGTGAAGTTGGTCGCTATTGAAGTGGCGTTTTGAGGCGGTAGGGCTGTGAGAATGGTGCGAGAGCTCGAAAGAGTTCCGGAGTAGTGTAACGTGGCGGTGGCGGTCTTGTTATCTACGGCAATCGGAGCATCCATGAATGGCGTTGCTGCGACCAAGTATCTGCCGGCTTTTCGGTCTGCGTTTAGAAGAACGTTTGTGGTTTGGCCTGGGGCGATGATGACGGTACCGGTTTTGAAGGGCTTGGTGTAGACGGCGTCAACTTCGACGACGGTGAGTTGGTGGCCGGCAATCTTGAAGAAGAGCTCTTCGTTGAGTGCAGCATTGACGATTCTTAGGAGGTACGTCTTGCTCGCTCCTACTGGTAGTGTAAATCCTCCTGTTTATTATCACGCATGATCAGAAGGATCAGAAAGCAGAACATATATTTCTCACAAAGTTATCTCAATTTAATTTGATCTCTATATAAATGCCAATTAATCAGTATAAAGATGTATGTCTTTTAAGAATTATATATTGAGAAACATTACTACCTAGAAGAAATATTTCTGACACACACACACACACACACACACACAGACATACATACATACGTACATACATATATGTACCTTGTGAGGTGCAGCCTGAGACAGGACCTGGCTGGCCGTTGATTGTGTGAGCGTCAGAAACATTTGGAGCCAAGCCAGATTTCAAAGCCTCGTTGATAACAGCTTCCACATCAGATTTCCACCATTCACCTGCAAATCAAATTAGATGGGCTTAGATCAGATTCAAGTATCTAACAGCTACATCCAAATTCTCTTTTTGATTTCGTTTCTCTGATCTTATTTCTGACCAGAAACTTGTATAGCTAACTAAATTATACAAACGTGATAAATGAAACTAATTAATGTACAGTGCTCAAGCTCACCTAGAACAAGAACCTTTTCCTTGTGAGGTCTTGGGAATGGATAGGGGACGCCACGCTTTGGCAAAATGACAATGGCTCCATGGACGGTGGCCCTGAGCCACAGGATGTGTGCGTGCCACCAAAGAGTGCCTCTTTGACCTGTGATTGTAAAGTTGTATACAAATTGTTGCCCTGGTTGTATGGGACATTGTGTAATGTATGCTGGCCCATCGGCCCACCCCGTTCTAAGTTGTCTGATCCCGTGCCTTGATCAAATATTCCATCGAAAGAATAATATAGTACTTTAGAAACAAATTATTGAAATAGGTTGAGAATAAAATACTTCGGTTTGTCTTCTGTCCATTTACTCTACACCATAATATTTACATAATGTTTATTTTATCTAATGACGTTGGAAATGCATAACACTGATTTGAAATTAAGCTAAAATTTCTTTTGCTTTACAAATTTCTAACGTTTTGTTACATAGAATAGATGTCAAGTTATATCTCTCATATGGCCTATAGCAAATATAGGAAGGTCCTTCTGTGAAGGACCGATCAGTTGGCCTAAAACTTTTTTTTTTTTTGGCCGAAAAAGAAAATAAAAAACACAGAGACTCACCAGTGGATGCTGAGATTGTATTTGACGTGGTTGACCACCTTGACCAAAAGGGTATCGTCCTCCCTTGCATATATTGTGGGACCGGGAAATTTTCCGTTCACAGTGACAATTTGCTTGCTAGAACACAATTTTGTGCTGTTCTTCAATACCACCTACGTAACACAGCCAGCCTAATTTCTCTAAATAGCTTATCGTTTAAAGAAAATAATTCATGCATGGATCAGTTTAACATAGGAACTTTTGTGGCTTTCTAAACGACACTACTAACTATGTGATACTTGAGTTGCTCCTCATAAAAGTTTCACTAAGCAAAAAAATTGTTCTCATGGCCTCATTAAGCAATTGATAATGAGACTTGCAAGAAGCACAACCTTTCGTGATTTATTTTTTCAAGGAGAGGAACAAAAATCAATTGATAACACCATTACACTAACATAAAGGTCATTAGATTAAATTTTACGCCGAAAAAACACACATATACGCAATAGTTATCCCGACAAATTGATCAAACAAATGACGCAACAAAAAAAAAAAAAAAAAAAAAACTGTCTTTAAGCACCAATAATGTTATAATATATCCTACTAATACTAAGTAAGAACGAGATTAATTAGCAGTGATCAATATTAGAATGTCGCTAATTAATGTTGTTAATAGGTATTTCTCAAACCTACAAGCTTACTTACGTTGAACTTATAGTGTCGAACCATGCATTCGACCGATGCCGGAAATAGACAAGCCACAAGTATCAATACACGAACCCACGGTACCATCTCCATCTCTCTCTCTCTCTCTCTCTCTCTGATCTCTCTCTCTACCACAAATATTTTTATGGTTTAGATATAGTTCTCAATCGGTGCACTCTGGAACGATTGTTGGAGCCAATCTTATAATAGAGTTGATATTGAGAAAATAGTAGTATTCTCTGTTGCCACGTCGTTTTTACTCAGTTTGGTGGACTGATGAAGCATACTTGAGAACGAAGCTCGACCAACGTACACACTTAATCTGGCTAAGGAAACTTGTACTCTTTTTTTTTTTTCTTTTTTTTCCTTGCGTAATACACAAAGTAGTTATCCGTCAAAACCGTGCCACTTTTTTCGAAGCGAAGCTACATATATATTAGTTGAGCTCTTTCTGTATCATATAATACTATAACCGATTATTTGTCAATTCCAAAAACAAAAAGAAAAAAAATAATTTATTTGTCAATTGGGCGACGAGGAGATCACCAGCTTTGGGGGGTTTGGTGTAACCGTATTGGGTAAAGTACACCCGATCCCAGCTAACGGAAACCAAAAAGTAAGCTTATTGGTAATAACTATTCCACCACCTTGAAAGCACATTGGTCAGTGAGAATGATATTGTCAACTAACTCAACAGAACCCCTCTTTAACTTTTTAGCTTGCGTTTATTATTATTATTATTATTATTTTTGTGATAGTTATCTGCGTTTTGCGATTAGGTTAATGCAATATTGGTTCCGTTCATTTCACCGATTTGAGTTTTATTACAGTGAAAAGTTCTCAGAAACAGTCACATTTAATTTTTTTGTTATAGTATAAAACTCTCACATAAAGTAACATCTCAGCTAAACGGGTCCATTTTGTATCTAATATTTATCTCATGTGTTTGGTTGTAACATAATGGCTTGCACAATGACCATTGTGCTTTATATTACCACTTGTTAATTTGAAAATTTGTTTGCTAGCTTAACTATATACTATAATCACACACGCACAGATATATATTTGCATATATACAAAAGCAAAAGCAAATATATTGAGAATATATATATATATATATATTTTTTTTTTAATATGTACAACTACTTCTGCTGTAATAGTTAATTTTGTAATTGCATGGACGTTGCTAATTATGTTGCTAATGTTGCTTACATACGTACATACATTAAAATAATAATTGTTCGTGGTGGGTAACATGGTCAGTGGATATTTAGTGGTGGGTATATAACAGATGCAAAGTGGATGTATTACCCGCAACAATTGTGTTATAGTTGAGGAATAGTTTTCAAACTATGGTGCTTGCCCCATTGGAGACGTAGTTTGATTTCTCAAAGCAAGACTTTTAGAGGTGGATTAGTTTAGCTGATGATATGAGCAAATTTTATCTTTTTATTTAAATTTATTTATTTTTTTAAATAATAAATAAATTAAGAAGCTCTATAATGTTTCAAAAAAATGGTCGAGAGTTTACATGTATAGCTGAGTGCAGTCCCTACACATTCGATGAACTTTTCTGAATAAATGAAATCTCATTTTCAATAACTGTTTTCATATCCTTAGAATTTAACTAAAAGTCAAGATTGACATAAGTGTTTTTATACTCCGCAAATTCTAGGAGACAATAGATCATTTAGCTGGAAGAAAAAACTAGTGTGTAATAAAAAAAAATGTTATGTTGTGGTATGAAGAGGAACTGAATTTGATTCTATTTACTGAGAGATATATATTATAAGGAGAGAATTCTGAAGTTAGGTTTGAAAAAAATACACTTGTGACATAATTCTAAACTATGGATATTCATCAAGTTTTTTTTTTTTTTTTTTTTTAATTTTTAAAATTGATGCTCCAAAATCTTCCTTTTGTTTATTTGTCGTTCATTATCTTTGGGACATTTAAATTTAATTAATTTGTATTGTGTAAATTAACCACATGTATAAATTATTGTAATCAGCATGTTTTTAAGTAATTTGCTAGCTGTTGCTTATCAACTTCTTTGTGTATATATACTCATTATCTGTGATCAGTAAAATTTATGCTATTTTCCAATTTCCATAAAAAGCCTAGCTTCTAAAGTCATTACAGGCGATTTCATTTGATGGATAATTGTCGTTTTCCGTAATCATTGTCGTTTATTTATATATAATAATTGTCGTCTTTTAAATCATTGTTTTTTCCCCCAGATCAACCGTCAACGTTGTTTGTGGCTTCTATCCTTTACACCAATCCTTTGTCATCATCCTCGTTTATAATGGCCGTATTTGAAGTTAGTTTTATTTTTGTTTTTTACGTTTTTTGAAAAAAAAAAAAGAAAATAGGAGAGAAATAACGTTTGATACAATTAAAAATAAAAAATAAAAAATGAAAATAATTTTTTGTTTGTGTAAAATGAGAGAGAAATAAAAACGACTTTTAGTTATTTTTTATTTTTTGTTTCCGCTTTCTCATCTCTCGAGCACAGAGTGAGAGAGAGAGACATTAATGGATTTTTTATACTGAAAACAATATCTTGATAAAACTACTAAACGCATTTTTAAAAATGATTTCTGTCTGAAATTAAAAATATTTTCATTTCTATTTTCATATAAAAAATAAAATTATTTTGAAATGAGTTACAAACGCACCCAATATTTTTTTACCGTTTTCTCAATACTACTGTTTTTTTACAACAATTGTCATTTTTATGGTTGGTATCATTTGTGCTGTTATCTTTTTGTAGCGTTGTCTCTTTGAATCTTTTCGTTTTCACTTAACTTGGGTTGTTTGGTTGCAAGATTCATGTCATGATTCGAATAATAGTTCGTGGTTCGTTACTGTATTTTTTCTCATAAAAAACACACGTAAATAAAAAATAATTCTGAATCATTATTATAAATTCATCAACTAAACATCTACTTAATTTTTTTTTTTTTTTGGATATTTATGTTCGTACAGTTCTGTCTTTTTTGTACTTGTATTCCATCGGTTGTTGTCCTATTCACAGTGCTGTTGTTTTTGTTCAGTTGTTGCTGTTTAAAATTGTTGTCGTTTTCTCTCAAAAAAGATGTTGTCGTTTTCTTGCATTGTCGATTTTATAGTACTGCTATCGTTTTCTTTCAGTACTTGTCCTTTCAATCGATTGTAGTCGTTCCTCAGGTGGTTGTTGCTATTATCATTGTCATGATTAGCTTCGTTTTTTATACTGCGTCCGTGTCGTTCCTTTATAGTACCATTGTCCTTTATAATGTGACATATTGTTGTGTGTTCGGTTAGGACTCATGCAATTCAATTCAAGGAAAAAAAGGCAAATAATTATAGAGCACATGAATCTGAATTTTTATTTTTTATTTTTTATATATTTTTTAATTAAATAATTATATTAGATAAAAGTGTATTAATTAAGAACAATGGGTAAAATTTTAAACTCATATAAATTAGGCACAAGTCCAAATCTAGGATCCTTGTGATCCAAACTAAGAATTTTTTTTCCCTTTTTTTTTAATCAATGTTGTGAATTAGTAGTTGTCATTTCACCATTTGCTTTTGTTTTCCTCTCTTGCTTTCTTGCTCTCCAATATGCATGAACGTGTGGTATTTATGTCCAGGTTAGCTGCGGGAGGAATTAGCGAGACATCTTTTATTAATAACATCTGTGGGCAAATAATTATTATCAACAATAGTCTTTGAAGATTCTTTAACCGATTGGCTACGAGGGATTTGTCTAGCAACAATATCAACTATCAAATTATATGTTCGATTGCGTAATTTGACATATATTCTAGGAAAATATTTACAGTCTCCTTAATTGATTCGGGATGTTTATTCTCCTGCTTAGCATGGCCTTATTATATCTGTAATTACTACTGTAGTGGACAAGAGACCGAAAGATTTTCATACTACAAGATAAAGAACGAACATTTATCACGTTCGATTAATGAAGTTTCTGACGAATCACTGAATAGATCAACATAAAGAAGACATGGACTTGTGATCCAATGATCTATGATGAAGACTGGCTTTGAACAATTCGATTAGTTGTCTGCGGGTTAAATGGGAAAAAAATGCCACGATGTTTTTTTTTCTTTTTTCTTTTTTTTTTCCTTTCTTTCTTATTTCAATGTTTAATTTTGCCAAGTTCAAAATTTGCCACAAACTAAAATCCTTTATTTTTTATTCGAATCAACAACATTCATAAATACATACACTTCAAAAATTGTCGATCTTGCAAACAAAAATGGAGAACCAAAAAACAAAAAAAACTGAAAGAAAGAAAGGACAACATTTTTGCCGGCTTATTCAACTGTGAGCAGCTTCTTTTAGCAAGCTCAAAAGAACTCTTCTCTCTTGTCCTCTGTTGATCTGTTTGTAGTACTCATTTTCCACAGCCACATTCACTAACACTTGGGAAGATCAATGGGAGGTGGCAAAAGAGATTCATTAGGGCCTTTCCCATTGTCCACCACGAATGCCATCTTAAGTCCCCATGTCGTGTGCACTTCCAGATGGCAATGCATGAACCAAACCCCTATCAAGCAAAGCAAAAAATAGATTAATAGACATAAATCCCCCTTTTTTCGTATATTTAATGGTTGATATATATATATAACTTTTCTTATGCATCACTGCCATTTTCTATGAATCATATATATGCATGTGTTAAATTTTGACCAGATTAATATACAAAAACCACAGTTCTACATGGTCATGTAACTAATGAGTAGTGAATATTATTGACATTAATTTTTCTATAGTACTTTAGACCCCGTGTTTACAATTTTTTTTCTACAAAATAAGTTTTGTTATTAGTTATTACCTGGGTTATCAGCCTTGAATCTGATAGCAGTCCATCCACCAGAAGGAACTCCGATGGTATTCCTCTCAACAGGATCAACAAGATTGAAATTCTTCTGATCCTTATTGGGGTTAAAGTTCCCTAAGCCCTTACCAACAACAAAGAAGTTAAAGCCATGCAAATGAATTGGATGGTTTTCCGGGGTTATCATTCCAGTATCTTGCAACACCAATTGCACCGTCGACTTGTACGCAAGTCTGTAAAGCCTTGTCCCTTGTGTCGTCGCAAAATTACTAGGCTGCGTCCCCGTGTAATTGAACGGCACCGGTGGCTTCCCAGGAAAATCGTCGGTGAAAACTCCGCTGATGTTGAAGAAATGGGCTTGAAGGAGAGCAATATTCGGCATAACAAAGGTGACATTGTTGATGTCGGCCACCACTCGGCTTCCGTTGACGCAGGTCTTGCAAGGGTTGACTCCGAGACCAATGGTGAACAATAAGGAATGGTCTATCTTTAGAGGAACCCTAGCGGGGTACTTTTTAGAGTTGAGGCTTCTGAGTGAGTTGGTGAACTTTGTAGCAATTGAAGTGGCGTTTTGAGGCGGTGGAGCTGTCAGAATTGTGCGCGAGCTTGAAAGAGTACCGGAGTAGTGCAACGTGGCAGTGGCTGTCTTGTTGTCGACGGCAATTGGAGCGTCCATGTATGGCGATGCTAGGACCGAGTACTTTCCTGCATTTTGATCAGCGGTGAGGAGAGCGTTTGTGGTTTGGCCTGGGGCGATGACGATGGTGTCGGTTTTGAAGGGCTTAGTGTAGACAGCGTCAACCTCAACGACGGCGAGTTTGTGCCCGGCAATCTTGAAGAAGAGCTCTTCATTGAGTGCAGCATTGACAATTCTTAGCATGTATGTCTGCCCGGATTCAACTGGTAGTGTAAATCCTCCTGTGATCATTATCATGATACAAAAGGGAAATGTTAATCAATACACATCTTAACTAAGTTTTTAATGATTGAAAATTACAAAAATATATCTTATTTGCGTGGTAGTTAATGAATCGATGTGAAACAAATATATGAATTAACAAAAAAAAGGAAAAATATGTGTATTTTATTAATAGGACATAATATACGTGTATCTTAATTGTATCTTAAGAATAATTTAGAGAAATATATGCATGCCATGCATGCATGCATGCACAAGGGTGTATTTTCTTCTTTTTATGTACGTACCTTGCGAAGGACAGTTTGAGACTGGCCCTGGTTGGCCATTGATTGTGTGAGCATCAGAGACATTTGGAGCCAAGCCGGATTTCAGTGCCTGGTTGATAACCGATTCCACATCTGATTTCCACCATTCACCTGCACGTTTTAATATTAATACAGATGACCATCTTAGTGCTTGTTTAGTTCATAGGTTCCAACCAAATGATTTGAAGCAAAATTCAAATTTTTGTGAGAAAAAAACATTGTAGCAGAACATTGTGAACCGTGGTTGCTATGAGTTTCAAATGAAAGAGATCCTTAATAATAAAGATAATGACTTTCAAAACAAGTAACTACACAACTGATCCATTTATCAGGCTGCTCACCTAGGACAATAACCTCTTCCTTATTGGGTGTGGGAAATGGATAGGGGACGCCACGCTTTGGTAAGATGACAATGGCTCCATGGACAGTGGCCCTGAGCCACAGAATGTGTGCGTGCCACCAAAGAGTGCCTCTTTGACCTGTGATTGTAAAGTTGTATACATAGCTTTGACCTGGTTGAATAGGGCATTGCGTTATGTATGCGGGACCATCCGCCCAGCCCGTCCTAAGTTGTCTGATCCCATGCCTTCAAACAATAAATATATAGATTAAGTAGTTGGAAAATTAAGTTAAAAAAATTATCATGTCAATAAAAAAAAAATTAACGAAAAAGAACATATAGAGATTTACCAATGGATGCTGAGATTGTATTTGACATGGTTGACGACCTTAATCAAGAGGGTGTCGTCCTCTCTTGCATAAATAGTTGGACCAGGGAACTTCCCGTTTACGGTGACAATGGGCTTGCTTGAACACAATTTTGTTGTGTTCTTAAGCACCACCTATACACGAATCAAGCACATGATTATGCATTTTTTTAGGATCAGCATATTAAAAATTATGGAGTTGCTCCTTAAAACGATGCTTAATTGTCTAAGTGGCTGATTATACAATAGTAGTACGTAAAAAAGCTTGCAAGAAATGCAAGCTTTAGTGATCGATTATAACTGGAAAGGAGAAAAGAACGTTGACAAAGGGTATGATCATTACTAGAACAATGTGTACATAACTACATATATAGGAGTTGTATCGAAAAAAAAAAAATCCACACCGAAGAATTATAGTTAAATACCTCATTAATATTGTACCCATTTGTTAAGGTTTAATATACTAAATCCAATAATTATCACATTATTCTCTGCATTTTCCCAACAAAAAATATACTTACGTTGAACTTATAGTGTCGAACCATGCAATCGACCGATGCCGGAAACAGACAAGCCACCAGTATGAAGACTCGAACCCACGGCACCATCTCCATAATTTCTTGCTTCTAATTCTCTTCTTTACTATGAATTTTTCTCTCTATCTCTACCACAAATGCTAATGTATGTTTTTATAGTTATAGTTCTCAATTGGTGCACTCAGAAGGACTTGACCGAGCCAATCTTATATACATGATCTTTCAGGCACCACCCTCCGGTGACACGTCGTTTTTTTCTCAGGTTGGTGGAGGGAAATTAAGCATATACAGACATTACTTAGAGTTGAGAATGAAGCTCGACCCACTTACATGCTTAAGCCAACCAAGAAAACTAAATATATATATATATATATATGTGCGTGTATATATTTAGTTCTTTTGGTGTATAACACGAATTAATTAAGTAAAAGAAAAGGCAAAAGAGCGACATTTTTTTTTTTTTTTTTGCTTTTGAAGCTCAGTTATACAATATAGTTGGGATCTTCTCGATGATGTCGATTCGTCAATAAAACAAGAGCAGAGGCCAGATCTTGGATTTGGTGCAATTGAATTAGGTAAACAGAGTACTTTCAGCCGATAAAAGAGGCTTATTGGTGTTACATCATCCAGAAAGACGAGGATATCAATTTGGTCAATGGGAGATGACATTGACAACAAAACTTAAATATAGGAAGTTGGAACCCACTTAATCTAACTTTTAATGGTTTATTTAGATTTTGGATTTAAGCAATGTGGCAGCTAACTTCTGGTTACATAAGAGATCTACTGGCTTTCCAAACTATTAGGTAAATGTCGCGCGTTATACCCTTTAGGGAATCAGATGAAATGTTCGCCATAGCATAATTATGATATAACCTTCTTTGGGGAAAAAATAATGTTATAATTGGATTACACGCGCACAAAAGCATATAATAAGCGTATTAATAAAAAGTTCAAATTATTGTCAATACTAAATTATTTCTTTTTTTTTTTTAACGAAAATCTTTTACGTTGCATATTGTGCTATAATTTTTACTTTTTTAGTTTCCTTTTTGATCATTGTCGTCATCCATTAGTATTACTGCTCGTGTCAATGCTTCTCCTTTTCTAGTCCTTGTTGTTTTTATTGTACTGTTCTTTAATTTATACATATATATATATACACACACACACACACATGTATATACATATATTCTAATCTGTTCTTTTTCATATTTGTTGTCATTATCAACTGCTGTCGTTTTCTGGGTTAAAGTAGATGGATGTCGTTTTTGAATATTATTAATTTCTGGATTTTGTCGTTTTCCTGGTGCTGTCGTTTTTTTTTTTCAGGCATTGTACCTCCGGTCTTGTCGGTTCTCCTAGTGCTTTCCTTTTTTCTTTTTTTTTTGGGTGTGTTTTTCTAGTCAATATTGCTAATATTTTGTTGTCGTTCTCTTAGACGCCAACGTTTTTACTTAACTGTCGTTTGTGCTAATTGTTTCTGGACAGTTGTTGTTTGTGAGTCTTTCGTCGTGTTCTGAACTTTTGTCGTTCTTTCTAATAAATAGTGTCGGCTTTGTGGGTTTCTCTTATCGTTTCGTATCGTTCTTCACGGCATTGTCGTTTCTGTTCATTGATGTGTTGTTCTTTGTCGTCTCGTTTGTTTCCTTTTTAGGTGCTGCCTTTTTCGTATTGCTGTTGATCTGCACTGGTCACCTTTCCCTGAACTTTGTCGTTTTCAACTATTGTCTTTTTGTTGAATGTTGCGCTTTTTAAAGTTTTCTTTATCTCGTAATTGTCTTTTTCAATATTCCTCACCTTTTCTTTTTGAATTGTTGTTATATCCTGTTGTATGGAAAAATATGTGTTGACACATCAGATAATGACCATGTTCTACGTGGCTCAAAACCCGACAACTCAGGTACCCGTCGATGCCTAAAGCTCATTTCTCTCTCCGCCCTAGTAAAAAGGCCACCCGTGTGGATCGTTTCGCGCAAACCGTTGACCTTATATACAGTCGAGGCCTGCATAATCTGTTCTCCACGGAAGTGGCGCCATCATGGGATCGGCCTGAGGCAGAAGTCACGACCAGTCGGGTGTAGTATAGGCGCAGGAGGTAGAACACACGAATATGGATCCACGCCCCAAGAAAGGTATCTGAGTTGACAAGGGGAGATCCCTAGGTTACGTCTGAATTTGGAGAAGGTCAGTGGCACAGGAAATGATTACCTGCCCATAAACCGCCTGGAATTGACCAATGAAAGTCACAGAGGATCCAAAGAGCCGCAATATTGGACAAAGTGGGTGAATGAACAGTCTAAAAGGCGTTGACAGGCTACGGTCTAGGCAAATGGGGTAATAAGCCACTTGAGAGAAACCGTCATAAAACCCCTAAGACAGCCTATCCAAAAGGATGCTCATAGGTAATCTGTAAGCTATAAAAGGGGCAAAGCCCCAGAGAGACACAAGGAAGATTCTTTAGTGTAACCAAAGAAGAGCAAAAAGAAACAATACATGCAGTGGATATAGCTCTAATTTACAAAGTAAACCACTATAAACTCGTGTGTCTCTCTCATCTCCCTTTTTAGTACCATATCAATATTTCTCACAATATACCTCTAAAAACAAACAGTTAACTACGTAAATCCAAACGTATAACAACTTTAGACCGGTAACCTAACGGAACACTGAGAGGTAACCTAGCTCAATCTTGTTGACGAAATTCCACCGTCAACATATCCCATATTAATGACGTCTTCACATACCTGTGACCTGTCGTCTTTATTAATCGTCAATGACCTTGTAACTGCCAGCGTCTTCTCGATTGTTGTTGTTTTATTTATTTGTTGTTTGTTGTGCTCATGTTATTGTCTATTCTTATCAATATATTGCTTTCTTTCTAATTATTGACGTATAAAAAATCGTTTCCCACAAATTTTTATCACTTCTACTACTTATTGTTTTTATGATTGTTATCACCTATGCCGTGAAATTTGGAATCACTCCCGCTTTACCCTTAAAATTTTGAAAATCATCACTTTACTATCTTAAACTTTCGTGAACTTCCACTTTATCTCTTCTGTCCCAATTTTTGTTTAAAAGAGACGGAAAATATCTCATGTGCACTCACGTGCATGGTGTTTGAAGGTTAAATCGTAATTGAATTTCTAGTGATTTGTACCTATGCCCTCTAAACTTTAAAGTCACCCCCACTTTATCCCTCTGAATTATAGAATAGCTCCTAATTTGCCCACTGAACTTTGAGGTCACCTCCATTTTTTCCCTGAACTTTTTCATTATTCCCTCCATACTACTTCAAACTTTAAATTTCTCTCATTTTGAAAAGTATAGTATTAAATGACGAAATATTTTGTGGAAATCTATTGGAGATATTAGAAAAAAAGTAGATAAAGTGTTTTAGGATGAATTTGCATATTTTAGGTTTTAACTTTTACCGATATTGACATTTCCATAAAATCCAAGTACTTATATGTCTTACTACGAATTAAATCAAGAAAAATAATTCAAATAGAAAACAAAAATGATAAAAAAAGACATCAAATCGTGTTTAGAAAATCACATAAAAGAAGAAAAATCATATTGAGTAATCATATTACTATGGAAGCTAGTGAGCAAGTACTAATCTTAATCAAGTAGAGGGAGCAAAGTGAGAAATATTCAAAATTTAGGGTAGTACAGTGGGAGCTATGAAAAAGTTTAGGAGATAAAATGATGACGACTCTTAAGTTTAGGGAGCAAAGTGAGCGACTTCAAAGTTCAGGGGGCATAGGTGTAAATCACTAAAAATTTAATTACAATTTTACTCTCAAACACCATGTATGTGAGTGCACGTGAGACATTTTTCATCTCTTTTGAACGAAAATTAGGATGAAATAGACAAAGTGGTAAGTTCATAAAAATTTAGAGTTATAAAATAGAGATTTTTAAAGTTCAAAAAGGCAAAATAAAAGTGACCTAGAATCCAGGAGACATAAGCAATAATAATCATTGCTTTTATTAATCATCCCCTTTTTGTCAATCGTGACACTGTTTTCCTGTCGTTTCTTTGATAATGTCGTCTTTCCTCGCTGTCGTCGTTTGTTTGTCAAGTGGTCTATTTTTCCTTTCGAGTTGCTTTCTGTCGTTTACATATTGCTGTTGTCAGTACTGATATTTCCTGGTTGTGATTTTCAACTATTGTCGTTTACTGGGTTATTATAGTTTTTTTTGGAACTGCCTTTACGCCATAACAAATGGCACAGTCGTTTTAACGGATCAGTTGATTCTTCCTCAGTTGTCATTCCTCTCTACTGTTGTCGTTTATTTGAATACCTGGGCCTCTTTTATCATAGTCGTTTTTATATTGTCGTTTATCATGTGTCGTCGTTTTCAGGAAATTCTTGTTTTATTTTGTAGTCGTTTGTTGCTTTTGGCTTCGTTGCCGTGGTGCTGTATATTTTCCTTAATTAGCAACTGCATGAATCAGGAACTGCAAAAGCCAACCAATTTATTTATTTTTATATTTATCTAATTTTCTAATTTGAGATGTAATCATCTAGTTTCCTAGTTTAGATTTTCTATTTATTTAAATTGTAGAAAGTCCTTGATTCAAGGCTCTTATCTAGCTTAAGAAATATTCTTTGATTTGAATTAGGATCGAGAAACCTACTTAATCAAATACAAAAGGCTATTGCCATTATTTTCCCAGTATTATATATTCTAATACTCCTTGTCGTATATGGGGTGACATTAGCTTTATATTCTAACAGTTCACTTTTATAATCTAACAGTTTCTGTCACGTATGAAGTACTCGTAAAATAATGCCAAATTTTAAAAGCATTTTTAGTTTGTCCTCTCAATTTTAAAAACTCTTTTAATTCTTTAAACTTTAAATTGTTTTCATTTACCGATTCTATTGTATTTTATGTTAAAATCATATAGAAAAGAAGAGAATAACGCAGTCACGTAGTCTTTCTGTTTAGATTTCTGTTAAAAAGAAACAGATAAAAATCACATGATCACACGTAATCCCTTTATTTTCCTTCTGTTATTAACAAAAATTACAACAACAAGGATTAAGTGAGAACAATTTAAAATTCAAGGGGTAAAGTGAGAATTTTTAAAGTTCAATGAGTAAAATAAAAGAATGACCATAAAATTTAGAGATATTAATAAAAATAATCTTAAAATAATTTTACCAAAAAGCTAGGCAGTTAGGAGGTAGATAACATTTGTTTTGCATTCTAACAAAAGCTGTTTCTTTTATCTTTGAGACAAACGCTTAAATTCTTAATCCCAATTAAGTGATAATGGTGTTAGTAACCAATAATTTAAATTGTTTTATCAAGAGACTAATCATTTTGGAATGCAAACTGTACTGAAAGAGACAGGGATAGGTACAAGCTTTTCCTTTCAAACCATAAGTTCCACTAAATTTTGTTTCCTTCTCTACGTCGGAGGCATGAGAGCACCAAAATGTGAAATAGCAAGGAGAATTCCAACACTTTAAGCTTTCTTCCTCTTGGATGTTAGGGGTTTTTGTCATTTTAGGATTAGATTTCAACGCTCAAAAGCTGACTCTTCCTCTGTTCACACTTGGTGTGACGTATTGTCCACACTACTACATCAATTATATGGATATGGTCCCATGGAGAATATACTCCGAAATATTATATATATATATATATATATTTTTTTTTTTTTTTTTTATCAGGCCGGGCAGGAATCTAAGAGTTGAATCCAAAAGGTCCAATCAAATTGTGGGAGGAAAAAAAAACTACCAATTACTACTCTCCCTTTTATTTTAATAAATGGCTATGATAATTAATTCCTCCGATGAGTGTTGATTAAGGAGGTGCTTCATTTGCTGCGTAATAGAAAATCCTCCTGTTTTGGAAGGATTATCCCAACGTGTTGTGAACGCTTAATTCGCTACGTAGACATTCAATTAATAGACTTTTGTTGTCGCTATCGGAACAAAATATATAATAATATTGAAAAAGAACCAAGAAAGCTGTTTTCGCGTTTCATTAGCCAAAAAGACACAGAAGTTGAGATAGAGAGTTGGGTCTTTGAAAGTGCGTATAAAAGAAAGAAACAGCTGAGATCGGAGGACTCACCATGAAGAAGCCTAATTCACTCCCCTAAAGACACAAAAGCTTAACTAGTAGTAGTATATCGTCGTTCTTGGATATTAGTGTCCATGTGAGCTGATTAAGGTAAGGATTTTACTCTTTTAGTTCGTTAGTTCAGAATAATTAACACAACTTGTTTGGTACTTGTTATGTTTGAATCAGATCATTGCTTTCTTTTCATTCTCTCTTTTTGTTGTTAATTTTTTCCAGAGCTTTCTACAATAAATATCTCTATTCGTACTATACATTTTTTAACATTTTATCTCATTAAAATCATATTAAAATGAAAAGGATCGCAAAACTGCTAAAATATGTAGATATTAAATCTCATCTGTCGTTCTAACCTCTGGAATTTCCAGAACAATTCTCAAAGCAAGATAACTGGATCACAACATCACACACACACGGAACAAATCAAAGAGAAAAATCAAAATCAAAAGATTTCCTCAACATAGCTTATTTTCATTAATGGCAGATCAAGATAGTACACTATCTGGAGCTTTTTCTCTCTCCTCTAGAGTTTCTCTCTCTATCTTCTCTCTGTAACAAGAAACTACCGAAAATGACAACTGATCCAAATCTTCTATTTATCCCATATTTTGGCTTTACAGTATTATTCCTATATATTACAGCACATAGTAACCATGTAGACTTGCCCACGTGTGTTTGGTAACCATGTAAACTTGCCCACGAGTCTTTGCTTCATTTCCTTCTTCTGTTGAATTGTTAAAATCCTAGCCAATTTTACAACAATTTTCTACCTTGGCTTGATTTTAACATGTTTTCTTCTTCCAATCTGCTACCCGAAGCAACTCTCAATTCTTAAGTTTGGAACCTGGCAATGGCTTAGTAAGCATGTCAACTGGATTTTTCTCTGTTACCACTTTCACCAAATTCACCTCACCCTTTACAATTACTTCTCTGACAAAATAAAACCTTACATCAATGTGTTTTGTCCTTTCATGATAGAACTGACTTTTAGCTAAGTGGATCCCACTTTGACTATCACAAAAGACCTTTGCAACTGTTCTGCCTAATCCCAGACTCTCAACGATCCCTTGCATCCATATAGCCTCCTTTATAGCTTATCTAACAGATATAGATTCAGCCTCCGTTGTTGAAAGAGACACTACATGCTAAAGATTAGCTTTCTAGCTCACGGTATTACCACAAAACTCAAAGATATATCTAGTTTGAGACATCCTGGTATTTAAACAACCAGCATAGTCTGAATCAACAAAACATGTCACCAAACTGTTGTCTTTGTCATGCCTTTAATATAGCAAACCTTTCCCAGCTGATCCTTTAAGATATTTGAAGATCCATTTGACTGCTTCCCAGTGCGACCTCCCTGATTTCCCCATATACCTATTGACAACGCTTACTGAATAGGCTAGATTTGGACATGTACAGATCATGGCGTACATTAATCTTCCCACAGCATTGGTATAAGGTATTCTCAGTATATATCTTTCCTCTTCAGAAGTTTGAAATGTTGCCCCAATGGTGTCAAAACAGGCTTAGACTGATACATATTGAATCTTTTTAAGACTTTCTCAATGTAATTACATTAGACACAAAAAGTGTTCCCTCCAACCTGTTTTTGATTATCTGCATGCCTAAAATCTTACTTGCAGGCCCATCTCATTCATTTCAAACTCACTTTTAAGTTGTTCCTTGACTAGCTTGATTTCTTCAATGTCTTTACAAGCTACTAACATATCATCCACGTAGAGTAACAAGTAAATGACTCTACTTTCTGAAATCACTTTGTTGTAAACACAGTTGTAATGTGCACACTTCTGAAAACCACTTTTGAGCATGAATGAGTCAAATCTTTTATACCACTGTCGTGGTGATTGCTTCAAACCATAAAGGGATTTCTTTAACAAGCAAACCATGTCTTCTTTTCCTTTAATCACATATCCTTCTCACTATGTCGTGTAAATATTTTCTTCCAATTCTCCATGAAGAAAAGCTGTTTTCACATCTAATTGCTTAAGTTCTAGGTCTTCATGAGCAACTAGAGACAACAATATCCTTATTGAGCTATGCTTCACTACAGGAGAATAGACTTCATGATAATCTATTCCTTCCCTCTGTGTGAACCCTTTAGCTACGAGCCTCGCCTTATACCTCGGCTTCTCAACTCCTGGAATTTCATCCTTCAACTTATAAACACATTTACAACCCACCAATTTCTGCCCTTTGGTTTTCTCCACCAGCTCCCAAGTTTTGTTCTTATACAAAGACTTCAACTCATCTTCCATGGTCTCAATCCAGCTGCTTGCTTCCTCTTGTCATAGCCTCCTTATAAGTCCTAGGTTCATCATCTTCTATGTCCATTGCTGCAGTAAGAACAAAAGAAATCATCTCTGTATATCCAAATCTTTCTGGTGGTTGGACACGTATTCTCTGCCTATCCCTTGCTAACAAATACTCCTATGATGTCTCATGGTGCTCCACCTCTTATTCTTCAGGCTCAATCTCTGGTTCTCTAGCAGTTTCGGTTGTCTCCACCTCCAACTGGTCCATCACATTACTGTTTTTCTCTTTTAAGTAGTACATCTCTGTCTCTCTGAAAACCACATCTCTGCTATTAAAGACTCTAGGATGACCTTCTCCATGCACCACAATCTATATCCCTTTACACCCTCTGGATATCCCAAAAACATACATTTTAATGCTCTGGTTTCCAGTTTACCTTGGTTAATGTGAGCATAGGCTACGCAGTAAAAAACTCTCAGATTTTCCAAGTTTGGAAGATGTCTTGGCCATTTTTCTTCTGGTGTTTTAAGATCAATTGCTCTAGAAGGGCTTCTATTGATCAAGTACACAACAGTAACTGCTGTTTCTGCCCAGAAATTCTTAGAGAGATTTGCACTTGACAACATACATCTAACTTTCTCCATTATGGTCAAATTCATCCTTTTAGCTAACTCATTCTGTTGTAGTATCTTCCTTACAGTATGGCGTTTAGCAATTCCCACATCCTTACAGTACTGATCAAATAATTCTTCACAAAACTCTAGTCCATTATCTGTTCATAGTTTCTTGACCTTCATGTTAGTCTGTGTTTCCATTAGAGTCATCCATTCTTTAAATCTTTCAAAAGCATCATTTTTATTCTTCAAGATGTAAATCCAAACTTTCCTTGAATAGTCATCTATTAAGGAAAGAAAAAACCTTGAACCAGTGTGTGTTGGCCTAAAGATCTGAATGAATATAGTCCAGAATTCCTTTGGTGCGGTACACTGTAGGAGAAAACTTCAATCGTTTGGCTTTTCCAAAGATACAATGTTCACAAAACTCTGTGGGTTTGTCCTTCCCCAAAAGACCTTGCTTGCTCAGTTCCTTTAAGCCATTTTCGCTGATATATGCCATTCTCACGAGCCAAATTTGGCTCTTTGAAGCTTCATTCTTGGACACTGTTGCAACTGATCCTACCACTGCCCTCCTCTGAAGCAAGTACAAGCCGTTCTCAAGTGTTCCTCTCATTACCACCATAGAACCCTTCATGACTTTTAGAACTCCTGCCTTAGCCTTATACCAGTGATTTTGACCATTAAGCATCCCAAGAGAAATCAAGTTTCTCTTGAGTTCAGGAACATGCCTGACATCTTGTAGGATCCTCTATGTCCCATTTACAAGCTTCAATCTAACTGAGCCAATTCCCACTACTGTACAAGCCTTGTTATCACTAAGCAAAACCTGACCACCATTGACACTTTTGTATGAAAGAAACCAATCCTTGACTGGGCACATATGGAATGAACACCCGGAGTCAAGAATCTATTCGTTGTGGGTTTTCAAGTTTGTTACACATAGTAACTCAGAACTTTCATACCCATCTGAGGCAACATCTGCATCTTTGGGTATTTCTTAACTTAATTTCTTTCTTTCTGGGCAGTCTTTCTTCCGATGGCCTTCCTTATGACATATGAAGCACTTTCGCCTAATTTTTGACTTCGATCTATGTCCTTTCTTGCTCTTGAAATCCCTCTTTTCAAGTCTCCCTCTGACATTCAAGCCCTCTGCTGCTCCTTCCTCCTTTCATTTGGATTTCTTCTTCAGCTCCTTCGAAAATAGCGCTGATTGAACTTCTTTAAGAGTGAGTGAATCCCTGCCATAGATTAGCGTAGCTGAGAGACTGTCAAATTTGCTTGGTAAAGATTTGAGCAGAAGCAATGCTTGGTCCTCATCATCGATCTTGATGTCAATGTTTTCGAGATCAAGAATCACCTTATTAAAATCATCCATGTGATCTTCGAGTGATTTCCCCGGTGGCATCTTGAATGTGTACAATTTTTGTTTCAGATACAATCTGTTTGCCAGAGATTTTGTCATATACAAATTCTCCAATTTCAACCAAACAGCTGATGCACTCTTCTCCTTCGAGACCTCCCTCAGAACTTTATCCCCCAAACAGAGAATTAGGGCACTATGTGCTTTATCAAGAATTTCTTTCTTTTCTTTATTAGAAAGAGTGGTTGGAAGATTTTTCTCACCTCCCAAGGCTTCTTTGAGTCCCTGTTGTACAAGAAGAGCTCTCATCTTTAAACGCCATAGCCCCAAGTCGTTCTTGCCTGAGAATTTCTCAATGTCAAACTTTGCAGATCCCATCGCTGACGAAGCTCTGATACCAATTTGTCGTTCTAACCTCTGGAATTTCCATAACAATTCTCAAAGCAAGATAACTAGATCACAACATCACACACACAGAACAAATCAAAGAGAAAAATCAAAATCAAAAGAATTCATCAACAGAGCTTATTTTCATTAATGGCAGATCAAGATAGTACACTCTCTAGAGCTTTTTCTCTCTCCTCTAGAGTTTCTCTCTCTGTCTTCTCTATGTAACAAGAAACTACCGAAAATGACAACTTGAGACGACCCTGACTGCGACTATAACTATACTCTGATACCAACTGAAACGACGATATTAGGTAATCATCACTGATGACTTTAGAATGACCATATTAGGTAACCATCATTGTAAATGACTTTAGTATTCTTATACTTTTTGAAATTTCTGAGAAACTTGACGAATTTTTTTTTAAATGTTGTATAGAATGTTGTAGTATTTTTAAAAAAATAAAATGCTATAACAAATGTTATAACATTCTGAACATAAATTTTTTTCTCTCAAAATGCTATATCATAATAACATAAAATTCTAACTTTCCTTTTTAAACACATTAAAATGTTATTCTTGAAACTGTTCCTTTTTCTAAAGCATAAATATATACATATGTATATACTTCTTAAATCGTGCTTACTTACATAAACTTGATAAACATAGTACAAACTTGCTACATATAATGTCAAAGTCTCATTTAACAAAACTATTTAACACTTTAAATTGATGTGAAAATAATTGCGTGTGCCATCTATTCTCCAATCTCCACTCGTCCGTCGTTTGCCACTGCCTGTAAAGAATTACTGATAAGCTTTTTACCTACAATATGAATATATCTGAATGAGCTTTCGCTCAGTAAGTAGGAACTATATCTCGTAAAACAACTGTAAGTTCACATGAATACATATGCATGAACTGATTATGCTTAATTATAATGGTTTATCATAATTTTATTGTCTGATCTTATCTTGCTTACAGATGGGCCCGAGTGCTCGTACCATTACGCGCGATATACGGGACATTAGGGTTCATAAGGCTCTCATCAACTTCGTAAGTAAAATTGAACTGAATGCCTCACTTATGCTAGAGTACCTCTTATTTAGTCATCTAGGAGGCTCTGAATTACCTTTTAACTAGGAGGTTCTGAAACTGTAATACCTAGGCTCTGAAACTGGATTACCTCTCAACTAGGAGGCTGGTACGACACTCAACTGAGATTATTCTTATTGCAGTATGACATAGCATAACACACTATAACATGAAATATACTCAAACATATTTAATTCATATGTACTGTTTATTTTAAAATATATTCATACTGTAGGCGAGATTCCTACTTACCTATTTTAAGGAGTGGAATCCTCTATTCGCCACACTGTCTGTTCTCTTTCGTGCTTATTTCTGAGAATAAACACCCACTAAGAGTGTGAGATTAACTTTCACTTGTTATTTTATTTTAGCAAGCTTATAAGAAAATTTGATTTCTCTACTTATGGCTTTCTTTCTCTTTCTTACCTTAGAGGATTGAAAACCTTGTTTCAAACTTAAAGATTAGGTTTATTGAATCTCCATAACCTTATTTTTTCATTAACCAAGGTCTAAACTCAAAATACTTTCTTGAGATTATACTTCGAGTTCCTTAATGAACTCTTCTGTTTAACACCGAAACTGTTTTATTAGTTTTGGGGTGTTTTCTAAAAACTAGTTTAAAACTTCTATTTAGAACTAAAACTAAGTTTTAACTTCAAATTCTCAAACTAAAATCCGGCAGAGTTTTGCCTGATTTTTTCTGTGTTTCCTAAGCTATTCTTAGCTCGTTTTATCCATTAATCCAACTTTTAGACATAACCCACAATCTTTCTCATATAATCTTATCATCTTAGAAATCATACTCTAAGGTTTATCCAAATTCTCATAAGGATTTTCATATCCAAAAGTTGCTAGAAACATAATCTAACAACTAAAAATTCAACATTTAATCACTAAATTTTCAATTCCTTTATCAATTGAAATTCAATCATCAACTTAGCAAACTTTCTCCATACTCTTTTCCACATCCATGAATTTGGCCAAGGTAAGGAAATGAGAGGAAAAATTAAAATCTCACCTTAAAAGAATGAAGAACAAGCTCTGGTGTCTCTAATCCTCAGTAGGTCGATCGATTTCCTCTTAAAACTCCCTTTTCTTCACTTTTGGTAAATCATTTTTCTCCTCTCTCTTGGATGAACACTCACTGGTTTTTGGCATGAAAAGAGAGTGTTTTATTGTGTTTTTACACTTAAAACACATTGGAGGAAGAAAATGAGGGGCCTAAGAGCAATTTTTCAACTTTTAGGGTCTTTTTTATAAAAATATACTAAAAATATCTCTTCTTGGCTTATTGTGCAAGCTTGGCCAGCCGCCTTACTAAGCAAATGGCATGCTCTCAGCCCTCCATCCAAAAAGTCACTTTAAATCTCAACCATCCATATTTAATGGTTATCTCTTTTCCGGTTCAGTTTGATTTCTAACCGGTACGCATTTTATCTGTGTTTTCTGGACAGTTGGTCAACTTTATTCAACCTTGACTAACTTTTCAAGTATGATCTATTAGTCAACTCTTTGGTCAATAATATTTCAACTCGGTCAACCCCAACCAGTCAAAAATCTTAATTTTCTCGGTTCGATCTTTCAGACCCCTTTTTCGTCCGTTTTTCGTTCTGATTGTTTCTAAAACCCTAGAATTGATGTTTTTCAATTCTTTTTCACTTATTAACCTTAATATTCATGTGTTGGCCCACATGTGGGTTCAACACAACATTCTGCACTTCTTTTCTTATTGCGTCTAAAAATCGGTAACTATATCATACTTCACTTAAATTCTCAATTAATTACTTGATGTCATCTTGCTAACATAAGCAAAGGATGATAGATAATTTGATTTTATCCATTAGGTGCTCTTATCTCATTGGCCGGCTACACTCATCTAATCATTAATCGCCATTTGGCCATCTACGTGTCCGGCCGTAATTGGAGAAGAAAAAGAGAGGATTCCCAAATTTCTTATCTCCAATGGTTGATCAACATTTGTCCCCCTCATAAATACAAGCTCATCATTACTTCCTTAAGCTTATCTCTTAAGGTTCTCTATAAAGCAGTCACAATTTATATCGACTGTAGGGAATTAGCTTAGCCGATAGGAAATTTTTGTTTCTAACGGTTCTTTTTCTGTTGTTTATTTATAGTCTGATAATAATTCTTGAATAATTTAAGATCAAATTAATCTCTTAATGCTGTAATATTTCAGACTGTTTCAGTCTTGAAAACATTTCTAGACTACATAAATTTTAATCTTAACTTTTTCTGCACTATATCCCGGGAATGACATCATTTCTAACATTATCAACTCCCGAGCTCATATTGTATCTTTATCTTTCTACTAAAAGCTTTACCCTTATAATTTCCCTTATCTGTTCAGAAATTAAGGGTTTTATCTTTTAATGTCAAAGCGTTTCTCTATACGCTACTAACATTGTACTGTACTGAGAGATTTCTGAGATTAAATTCTCAAACTGTATATGCATTGAGAATTCTTCTGCCTTAATTGCGGTAAGAATTTATCGACTGAATTTACTTGCTCTTAATTTTATGAATTAATCATAAAATTTACTACAAAATTTAAGAATACTTATATTAATTTCATAAATCTTTCAGTCACAAAATAAAAAAATTCTTAACTTAAATAAATAAATTTATATTATTTGATTCTAAAATTGTTTCGGTCATTACACAACTGATCCAAATCTACTATTTATTCCAAATTTTGGCTCTGCAGTATTATTCCTATATACTACAACACGCAGTAACCATGTAGACTTACCCACGTGTGTTTGGTAACCATCTAAACTTGCCCACGTGTCTTTGCTTCATTTCCTTCCTTTGTTGAGCTGTTAAAATCCTAGCCAATTTTACAACAACATCTTTTTGGGCTTTTAAAAAGTTTTTATTTCTAATTAGTGGTCACTCCAATTACAATGGGAACGCACAAGAAAGAGTCCATAGCCACCTATATATGATTACATCCCACCCAGACTTAATGCAATCTAAGACCCCACAAGAATCATTTTTTGTTTTTTAAGGAGACTTTTAAGTCAATATAGATGATCCTAGAATCTTAATATAAGAAATATAAAATATCTGAAAATTTCTGGATATAGTTATTAGATGATGAAAATAAGTTGTGAGCTCTCATCTAATATAATAATAATAAAAAATGTCTTCTTACTCACAAAGTCACATGTAAAATCTTTTAATCAGTGGACGTGAAAAGTTGTCTTTACACAGTTTAGTTGACTTCTCATAAAGAAGAGTCAACAAATTCGTCTCTCCGCTCATCGTCGTTGGAGAATAGTCAGAGACCCAGGGCGCCGTAAGCAAAATCTTCTTTGAAGTGCTCTTCTCAGCCAAAAGAGTAGAAAAAGAGAGTTAACAAATCACGAGATAGATCAGACCATTAAAAAGTGGAAACTCCCTAGTGTTATAACAACCCTCACTGCCTCTTTTTTTGTGTATTTGAGCAAAGTCTTTTCTGCTTTCTTGCATGATTTGAGTTGCCAAATGAAGTACCAGGTTTGGTTCCTTTTCCAGAAATCTCTAGTGCTCCATCTTTTGCTTGTTCCTCTCTGCCAATATGTCTTTTCATCTCTCCCTTTACCTACGTTAAATGGTTGCCAAAAATGTTTGCTTTTCATGCCTAGATTAAAGAAACAAGTAGTTTTTTTTTTTTTTTCCTTCTTTGGCAAGAAAAAATGCTTATAGTTTTTTTTTTTTCCCTTCTTTGGCAAGAAAAAATGCTTACTTTCCCATATGCAGTCTCTTGGTTTTGATTATTCTTTCTAATTTCTACTTGAGTGACTGATAATATATATGCCTTTGGCAAAATTAGTTTCATGGAACTAGACTAGTGAACTGGGTTTGGAGCAAAATTTTGCAGCAACAGTTATTTGTGTAATTAATGTAACGAGGAACAAAAAATGTTTCTTAGTGAAGTGGGCTCAGTATGTTTAATTGCAATCATGTCTGTAAAGAAAATTGATGTACAGCCTCGGTTTATTTGTTTTCTGCAGTTTTAGTTCGTTCCCGATTCCTACTTTAATTCGCCTTCTGAGAAAATTTTCTCAAACAAGCAAGTTGCATATACGTAGTTAGAGAAGTCATGGAGGATGATGATGTTTACACAAAAGATGGGACGATTGATCACCGCGGAAATCCGGCTAATAAGAAAGAAACTGGAACCTGGAAGGCCTGCCCTTTTATTCTGGGTACATTTACAATCTAATTTTGGAAAAATAAGTGGAACATTTCTAATCATGGAAACCATTGCTTATTTCTTTCTTTCACCGTTTGGTTTGTCACTAGGAAATGAATTTTGTGAAAGATTGGCGTACTATGGGATGAGCTCTAACCTGGTGACATATTTCAAGGAACGACTAGGCCAGCATAGCTCTACTGCTGCTAATAATACTTTGAATTGGAGCGGAACATGCTACATCACGCCTTTGATCGGTGCATTTTTGGCCGATTCTTATCTAGGAAGATACTGGACTATCGCCATTTTCTCAACCATCTATGTCACTGTAAGTTGGACTGACTAAAACTTCTTATACTTTTATCTAGTTCTTATACTCTTGCAAGTCTGGATCAAGTGGTGTAGAACTCAAAGGGGAAACATTTCACCTTTGCATTGTAGTCAGTTGCACGAATTGAGCTTCAATTACTAACTTCTATAACTATTTCCAGAGCTGCAAAATCTCCAAAAGGAATTTGAAAGCTTACTTTTTTGTTTCTTGACAAGACTACTTATCCCATTTTTCTTCAACTCATCATATAGGGAATGACGTTTTTGACATTGACAGCATCAGTCCCTGGCCTAAAGCCAACCTGCCATGGAAATGATGGTTGTCATGCTACAGATTCACAAAAGGCTGCCTTCATTCTTGCACTTTACACGATAGCGCTTGGAACGGGTGGGATTAAGCCTTGTGTCTCCTCATATGGAGCAGATCAATTCGATGACGCCGATGAGGTTGAAAAGAAGCATAAGGCTTCTTTCTTCAATTGGTTTTACCTTTCAATCAATGTCGGTGCTCTCATTGCTAGCTCTGTTCTGGTATGGGTGCAAGAAAATGTGAGTTGGGGGTTGGGCTTTGGAATTCCAGCAGCAACCATGGCAGTTGCTATTGTGAGCTTCTTTTCGGGTACTCGGCTGTATAGAAACCAGAAGCCGGGGGGCAGCCCTCTGATACGCATTGCTCAGGTAGTGGTGGCAGCCATGAGAAAGCGCTGGGTCGAAGTACCTGCTGATAAGGCTCTTTTGTATGAGGTTGCCGATGCTGAATCTGTCATTAAAGGAAGCCGAAAGCTTGATCACACACAAGATTTTAGGCAAGTTTCTCAACTCGAAAGCTTAACAAGAGTCTATTACACTTGTTCTCTAAGGTGGAACTAAACTAAAAACAATTATTTTTAATGAAAAATCATCTCACTTGATAAGAACCTTGACTTATATAAAAAGGGAAGTTGGAGTTTAATTTCTTAAAGGGGACTATTATTTTGATATGTTTCTTACCAAACGTTGTATTGTTTCAGATTCTTTGACAAAGCTGCAGTGGAGATACAAACCGACCACATAAAGGACTCGGTAAACCCCTGGATGCTTTGCACAGTCACACAAGTAGAGGAGCTTAAGGCCATCATACGGCTGCTTCCCATATGGGCCACTGGCATTATGTTCTCTGCAGTCTACAGCCAGATGGGCAGCTTATTCGTCTTGCAAGGCTTGACGATGGACCGCCGTCTTGCCCCCTCGTCGTTCAAAATCCCATCAGCCTCCCTCTCCATCTTTGACACAATCAGCGTCATCATATGGGTTCCGATCTATGACAGGATCATTGTACCTGTGGCCAGAAAATTCACAGGCCACAAGAACGGCATAACTCAGCTCCAGAGAATGGGGATAGGCCTTTTCATCTCCATTTTCGCAATGTTGTCCGCCGGTGTTGTGGAGCTTGTCAGACTTAGGATTGTTCGGAGGCACAACTACTACGAACTCGACTCCATTCCCATGTCGATCTTCTGGCAAGTTCCGCAGTATTTCCTCATTGGGTGCGCAGAAGTCTTCACCTTCATTGGACAGCTGGAGTTCTTCTATGAGCAAGCGCCTGACGCCACGAGGAGCTTGTGCTCAGCTCTGTCGCTCACAACCGTCGCTCTGGGGAACTACTTGAGTTCCCTACTTGTGACTATAGTCACGAAAGTGAGTACTAGGCATGGAAAGCGTGGATGGATCCCGGACAATCTGAACTATGGTCACCTACATTACTTCTTCTGGTTGTTGGCAATCCTCAGTGTTATAAACTTGGGCGCTTTTCTTGTGATCTCTAAGTGGTACAAGTACAAGAGGTCCATGGGAACTCTCCGTTGATGGCGGTCTCGTCTAGTGAAGAAGTGTGATGTGGAGACACCATATGTGTTGTGTTGTGGTTTAATAGTATTTCTGTACGGTATAGTGTATAAGGTCTTCTTGAAGTGCATGTCGCTTTAAAATGCTAGTCTGCTTTTTTGTTGCTGAATTATTGTAATACATAGTAACGAAGATAAAAAAAAGTATTCAACCTCTAGAGGGCAATCTTTTATAGACAACAGTTACTTTAAGGACGACAATAGTTAAATAATTGCATCATTTCTTGCAGTTGTGAACGACAAGTTCATAAGCGAAACGATTATTTAGATATGTGAATTGTGTCTTGACCGTAATAAGCCAGCTCCCAAGCTCCCAACACTTGTTCGCTCTGTAAATTCGAGTTTTCAATTCAAATTGAGATGTGATATTTTTTAAAAAATTTTAACTGTAACAAAAAAAGTTAAATGTGATATTTTGAGAGCTTTTAACTGTAAAGACTTAAAATTAAAAAAACGAGACCTTTATGTTGTGTTCTTACCAGTTCAAAACTTAAAAGAGCTTAGGAAACGACAAAGACTGATAAAACGACAACCTCTGGAGAAAGGAGATCATTTATTGGAAACAACAATAATTTAAAACGTCCAATTATCAACAAAAAAAAAAAAAAAAAAAAAAACAATTAATTTAAAGCGATAATAATTGACAAAAAAGACGTCTCTAAAAATGATAAAGCCAATCAACAAGCGTCTACAACATTTGAGCGACTAGTATAACCTCTTAAGGACGACATCGACGTGCAAACGACAAGATCTTAGGAAACGACGATAACAATAAGAATAAAAAGAGTCCAAAAATTGAGAGAGAACTAAAAAGAGATTCACAGAATAGCCAATCGACCTGAAAAAACAAGATCAAAATGGTACGAAAGCGTTACCAGCCAGCGAAAACAGGTATACTTTTAGTTTCCAATTACTGCAAACAAAATTTTTTCCACAACTTTATCGAAATATCAAACCAGAATTAATCTTCGAAAAAAGCAAATTTTTAATTTTGACGCACCGACTCCGAAAAGCTCGGTGAAATGCGTGTGTAATGTTTATCTCGCCCTCCAAGTGTTCGACTAAATGTTTCTTCAGCACCAAGCCTTTTTGTTTTAACGCTTTTGAACTATCTCAGGATTTGAATTGCTCAAGTCCATGAATTACGACAAGTACCTGTCCAGAATAGGATTGGGAAGAAAAGACTATCCGTTTTGGAAACAAATCGGAAAGGGTCTACTCTCCGCCTACGCGCTTATCG
Organism: Morus notabilis; assembly: GCF_000414095.1. NCBI lineage: Eukaryota > Viridiplantae > Streptophyta > Magnoliopsida > Rosales > Moraceae > Morus > Morus notabilis. The sequence continues at coordinate 649,749 of NW_010364303.1, forward strand.
GTGCTTGTTGGTGGTACAACGAGACTTCGCCGCTGGGTTGGTGGACGCTGAAGCCTAAGCCCAAGGAAGAGAGAGAATTAGCACACTTGTATGAGCGGAGGGAATTTCCATACCCGGGAGACAAGGAAGCAATGGAAGAGTTCATTGCGAAGGGCGGTATGATCGGTACAGCGATTGGCCCCAAAGGGGTCCCTGAGTTGGATAAAGATGCCTATAACTATCACCAGGAGTTGCAGGACAAGAAGTTGCATCAGGAAGCTCAGAAGCTCTGGCTGAGGATCAGGAATGAGGTCATTTTGGAGCTTCAGGAGAAGGGCTTTGACATTGAGTGATTTTTTTTGTTTTTGTTTTTGTTTTATGTTATTACGTGTATTTGTTATGAAATGTGAGGGAGTGAAAGCTTTGTGGTTTGGTCTGGTGAAACTTAATGGCGTTTCTCTTGTATTATGAGGTCCTATGAACTTTGATGTTCTTGGTATAAACTGAGTTGAGAAAAAAAAAATCCCAATTGTCTACTGTTATCAGATTATAGATATGTTTCTTTTTTTAGTTGATTTGTGTATATTTGAAGTTCCCATCTCAGTTTTCAGTTGGCTTCCTATTTTACAAGAGAATGCTCTACCACATAGTAATGAAGGAAGGAAGGCTTTTTCCCTTAAAATGGAGACTTTTTGCTTGCAAACCAATACAGATTAATCAATTTTTGGAAGTTAAATATTGATATAAAGGCAAATAGATTCCCCAAAGCGACTTAAAAGTTTCATAAGCCTTGTTGCCTTGGAAGTATGAGGAGTTACAAATGCATGTTCTCAAACTTATGGCGAATTCACCGCAGAGCAAGTTGGGACCAGATTTATTAGCCTTCTTTTATTGCTAGTAAAGCGTGGAGTTGGGTAAATGTTAGAAAGGAGTTCATTGGGAACATAAAGAAGCTCACGAGAGGTGTATGTGTTAGTGTGTCACTTTGATGGCCATAAATACGTTGTGGCTGCCAACTTAACAAGTGTACTCATGAGTCCAGTGAACCAAATTTAGGGTAAGATCCTAACAAATGAAGATAAAATCATACGCAATTGAGACAAATATATGCTAATTTCACACTTCTAAAGTCTTACCGACCAACAAGTTCCATGGATGACCCACTACTCCGAATTGTTTATTGGAACATAACAAAGTGATTTCAACTACATCTCCAGATGATTAAAAAATATATATATGCTAATTTCTTTTACTAGCACTAGTGAGAAAATAAAAGAACAATTTACGCAGAGAAATAACCATATAACTATGCTTTAATAAAAAACAGAACACCAATTGAATGTCTTTACAGCGTGGTACTAGGAATAAGTGGTGGAACCTTTACAAAACATTCTTCGCCGCTGTCGAATGCGAGCTCTTTAGCCTACTCTTTCCCGATTGAGTTCTCCTATGGCTCCTCAATGGCGTCAAATAGAATCTTAACAGGCCATTATCGATGTTGCTCGGTGAATATCTCGCACTCCGGTTGCGCTGCAGCATAAACTCTTCTCTGCTTTTCAACAAATTGCCTTTGCTCTCAACACCACCACTTGCGTTACTCAACAATCCAGCCATTTTACTATGGTTCCTACAGCTAACACTATAGCTACGAATAAGCTTCTGACTCACAGCCCCGTTTGCTTCTCCATTAGCCACCCTCAGCTTATTCCAAGAATCATCACCCACATTTCCTCCTACCAATAAGCCTCCTCCGTCACGGCATTTTCGCTCGTTGTGCCTCTGCTTGGGACTCCACAAGTTCCACATTTTGTGCCAACCTTGTGACTTCTTCAGCCCCTTTTGATCAACCCCAATTGGAATAGCTGGAGCAGCTTCCTTGGAAGCACATTCAACAGCACTCTCCAAGCTCTCATCTTTCACAGATTTCAACTTGGCATCCCTCAAATCTCTATCGGTTATAAGTAGCTTCGCTCCGTAGAACAATTCCATTGTCGCCGGCGACACCTTGGCGTTCGAAATTGGCTTCAAGTCGTCAACTTCAGCCAGAAGTCCTTTCCTGTGCAGAGAATTCGGACAATCGAAACTCCTTCTACGCCGGGAAAGCGACTCCGAATAGTAATCCTTGGTCTGTGCCGAACCGCCGGGGCTCCTCTCCCCGTCGCCGGCCGAACTCCTCTTCCCATTACTCGATGACCAATTCTCGGCCTCGCCATCGGAGAACTTCGCGTCCTCTACGACGGAGAGCATCGGACTCAACCTTGGGTACGCGGCTCTGCCCATCAAATACCCGTCCCAAGAAGCCCTCGGCTCGTCGAACGAGTATCTGTAATCGTCCAACGACATTCGGCCGGCGTCGACCGACAGTCTCGGATCCGCGTCGCAAGATCTCCGCCCCAATCCGTACTCTCCGATCTCCGATTGCGTCTCCCTCGGCCGCCTCGGGCACCGCTTCTCTACCGCCGAAACGCCGCCGTCTTCGCCGCCGCCTCCGATCTTCTTCGTCTTTCGCCTCCATTTCGCCAGTCTCTTGCTCAGACCAGAGGCGGCTTCCCAAAATGTCCCCGCAATGTCCTTGAAATCCCTCGCCGTACCGCCCTTCTTCCTCCGCCATTCGAGATCTATAAATTCCTTCATCTTCTTCAGCTCTATTCCCTCTTCGTCGGCCTGATCTCCTCCATTCCTCATCACATTCTCGGAAATCCTAATCTCACTCTCATTCTCGTTCTCGTCCTCTTCTTTCAACTCAAACCCTAGGTTCCCCAATTCGACCTCGAACTTCCTCGGCGCGCCTCTCCTCTCGTCGTCGAGGTTGAAGAGGCGCCACAGACTGTTGTTGTTGCCGCTCCGAGCCCTAACATCGCACGACCTCCGCCGGGGAGCATCCGGAGGGTTCGAGAAGTTGTCGGATTTCCGACCGGAGCAAGATTTGCTGCGACGGAGCTCCGAACCGCTGGGGATGCGGGACCCAGAGGGGGCCTCCTGGTTGGCGGCGGCCTCGATGCCGGCGAGGCGTTCGCGGAGGCATGAGGCGCAGAAGCCGGTGATGGGAGTGCTAGGGTGACGGTGACAGGTTGAGAGACGGCGGGCCTGGGTCTGGGATTGGACGGTCATGGTTTGGGCCTAGAGCTGGAGATTTGGAATGGTGGGTACAGAGCGCATTTTAGGAGAAATGACTAGGAACAAAAGTGGGGACTAAGAGAGAGAGAGAGAGAGAGAGATAGAAAATGCAAGGTTGCGAAAGAAGGGAAGAGAAGGAAAAAGAACATGAAAAGCTGAAAACCCAGATAAACCACTCTCTCGTTGGATTGGATATTATTATTCCCAATGTAAAATGTTTTCTATTTTCACGGAAAAGAAAGGGGACAAGATTTTCTGGAGGAAAAGAAAAAACGCTACCGACCGTTTATATTTTTGTGGCTCATATTAAGAATTTCTGAACTTTTGATGTATGTGTGTATGTGTGTATAAATAAGACACTCCATTGATTTTGCTAAACATTTTTGTAGAAATTTGAGGTCTTAAAAATGGTTAAGAGCTTAGCAATAATGGGTACGTTACAAATCTCCTATGGAAAAAATGGAAATTATTGGTCTCCAAACTTTCTTCCCTTTTTTTTTTTTTTTTTTTTTTTTTTTTAAAAAAACAAATTATATTATACTTGGCTTTTGAGTATTGCTCTGCATGAAGTAAGAGCACATGGGAAAAGATAAATCGTAAATTCTCAGCACAAAAAAAAAAAGATAAAGATAAAGATAAATCGTAAAAATTTGCTCGTTCTTTAACATTTAAGATTTGCCGACATGTGTCTTTGATTAGAGGGCCCAGCAGAAACGACAGGGAGCAAAATGCCAAAATCCAACTTCCTCACCGTGCGCAGAGGACGCCACCATTGGCATAGATATACGCAATCATGTGTTCTTCCATAAGCTGTCTCGCTTTTATAAACTTTTGGGGAAATAAAACTCATTTATAGGACAAGAAACCCTTTACTATGTGCAAATTGCACTAAGTATCTCCAACGTTGTTTTAAGACTACTTGTAGAAAAAGGTTGTTGAACTTGAAATAATCTCGACAAGAAAGGAATTAATTAATAAGGAAGCCAATTAATTCAGAATATTTTTGTTTTTGGCAATGTTTCTGCATTTATTTGGCTTTTGAGATGGTGATTGGGAGATGTTAGTAACTATTGTGGATAACATGATCCCCACAAGCAGAGTCGGTAATATGGGTCACGACTCGAAAACGACACGAATTTTACGGATTAGAGTTAAGAAAAAAGAGGTCCGGGTTAGAATTAAGTTGACCTGAAATTGACAAGAAAAATACGATCAATTTTGAGTTAGACCCACCTAACCCGAACACAAACTCGTAAAAAACTAAAAAATACATATATTTTTCATTACATATTTTTTATTTTATTGTAAACTTGTGATATTATGATAGTTATACTCAAAATCTTATACTATTATTTGCTTAATTTCAATTAGTTGTGGAACTTTGAGCGGCAAGCCTGCCCGAAGCCCGAAAATTTTCGGACAGGCACAATTCGCCGCCCGTCCACCCTAATTACCTAGGCTCGGGCAACCCGAGGAAAAACTCTTCCCGACATACCGCTGCTGGTAGGGGAGCCGTGACCGCCGGCCGCGCGTTTTTTTTTTTTTTGAATTTTCCACCGTAACCCGAACCCTGACCCGTTGCCCGAAATCCCAAAAACGGCTAGTTTTTGAATTTGCCTAACCAGACCCGATCTCACTTTTTGACCGTTAGCCTAAATTTTGAATGCAACGGCTACATTTTGCCCGACCCGACCCACCGCCCTCATGCCCGACTCCAACGGCTCTTTTTTTACCGTTGCCCAAGTTTCCTGAACCCGACCCAACCCGCTGGAAAATGAAGCTACCGTTGGAGCCGAATTTTTGAGGGAAATATTTTTTTTCAAGCCAAAAAATTTTCTATAAATACCCCCTTTCCCCCAACCATTTTTCTCACCCAAAAACTCTCATCCTCTCTTAATTTCTCTCAAACTCTCTCAAACTCTCTCAAATCTCTCTTAATCTTACTCAAATCTCTCTCGATCTCTCTTAATCTCTCTCAAAGCGCTCTCGATCTCTCTTATTTTTCATAATGGATTCTTCTGGTTATGGTGGCGATATTCCCGTTGATGCTCAATTCAACATTGAAGAAGGGCAATTTCCTACTAATATTTTTCAAACGCAAGAATTGCAAACCCCAGAAGGAGCTGCTGAGGAAACTACAAATCCGAGCCATGGTAGACGTACTAGAGGTCGTGGACCTCATGGTCGTAACGATGTTGAGCGTGGATGTAACACCCTGAAGAATTAATTGAGATTAATTAAGGTAATTGAGATTATTAGTGTGCCTAATCTGAATTTATTAATTGATTATTAATAAATAAATGTTTCTGACATGTGTAAATTTAAATAATTCCAAGGTATTTAAATATTCTGAGTAATTTTATTTTAAATCAGAAGTGTGTATGGGCGCATTTCTGGACTGTCATTTTAAATATTTTGCCATATGTCTTTTCTTTCTTTTTCTTCTTTTTCTTTTCCTTTTCTCTTCCTTCCCGTGCATTCACTCACTCTCTCTCTCTCTCTCTCTCTTCCGTGCTCTCTCTCTCCCATTTGTGTCTCAAATCAAAACCGGATTCGAACCAAGAGTGATTTCAAAGAGTTTTCAACGTCAAGAGAAGGATTCGAGGTAAGATTACTGAAAGAACCTCTCTTGAATCTATGTTTTTCGGATTTCAAAACTTA
>NW_010364303.1:655762-656994 GCF_000414095.1 Morus notabilis
AACCCAAATTAGCTTCATTTGGGGACTTGGGATAAAAGGATTAGCATCTTTAATCCTTGTTTGAGATTGAAAACCTAAGAACCCAAATTAACTTCATTTGGGGACTTGGGATGAAAGGATTAACATCTTTAATCCCTGATTTGATATTAAAACCCTTATAATGGAATTTGAAACATGAAAATGGATTAGGGCACACTAATTGACAATCTTGGTACATAAGTGAGATTGGATTGCTTTAGGAATGAGAATTGATCCTAAAGTGTTATCTTGTATCAGTGATCGCTGAGGATTCAGACTGAAGGGGCTCGAGGAAGCGGAAGCCGGAAAAGGCAACGCTAGTCCCAGGTTTGATTGTGCGAGGTAGGATTTCTATCCCTTTTCCTGGCGAGCCTGTTTTCAAAAAGGATTTTGGCCTTGAAAATGTTTTAAAGAAAGGGATTGGTTTGCGAAAGTAAAATGTTTTAAAAACCATGGCTTGTTTGTTTATGGAAATCCTTGGCTTGTCCTGTCCATGGAATCCATAGCTTGTCCAGTCATGGAACCTCATGGCTTGCCCAGTCATGGGGCCCGTGGCTTGAGTAGTTCGGGGGGTCATGTGAACGATTTCATAATGTTAAATGAATGATTCCTTAAGATAAGAGATCTTGCGAACTGGTAATAGAGTCTATTGCTGTAAGCCTAGATAGGATGCGGAGAGTGCATCCTCGGGGGCAGAACCCGAAACTCGGTCCGGGTAGGCGAGGCACTTGGTTAGGTAAGTAATTTGTACTAATTACTTGCTGGAGCCTGTAAATGGTTATTTTCAGTTATATTTCCTTTGAGGAAAAGGATGTGAGGTTCCGGCTGTTCTGTCGGGACTGAATGTCTTATTTTATTTATGTATTCAATTATTTATTCATGCGCTCATTTATTTTAAATATTTCAAATTATATCCTACTGGGCCTTTCGCTCACGTTTTATGTTTTAAATGTTAAACCCCTCCCAGGAGACTCGAGGAGCGGTGTATGGTAGTTGGAGTTACTACTGTTGGATCAAGTGAGGATTGAGTTTATCCTCTTGAACAAATGTAAGGAATTTGAGAAATTATGTAAACCTATTTAATATTGGATTTACTAGACTGTGGTTGATGTCTGTTGTAATGATTAATTACATGAGCATGTATGTACGATACTGTATGTCCTGTGGGGTGGAGCCCTGTGTGTCAGAGGCTCCTGGATTATGTCGTTTATTTA
>NW_010364303.1:657159-771778 GCF_000414095.1 Morus notabilis
GGGCGGGGCGTGACAGTGGAGGAGAGGCAAGCACAAGTGTTAGTGCAAGTGTTGCAAGTTTTAAGAAGAAATGCAAGCGCACCTTAACAGTTTAGGAGCACTTCAACACATTCGAGTAAGTCGACAATAATGGTAACATTAAATACATAGCTCAATGCAAATATTGTGGTGATAAATTACAAGGTAACACTATTCACAGTACAACACACTTGAGAAGTCACTCTGAAAAGTGTTTTCAAAAGCAAGGAGGCGGACCCGATCTCCGTCAAACACAATTATCAGTTGACTGCCAAATCGGCGGTCTAACCAAGAATGGATCGACGAATTTAATAGATTAACTTTTAATTTTGAATACGATCCTTCAGCTTCAAATTAAATTCTATTATTGTAATTTGTAAATATTTATTTACTTTGTACAATGTTATTGTAATCTTGTATAGACTTTATAAGTTCGTCAAATTTGTAATTCGTCCCAGAATGATTGCACTCTTTTTTTCTTACTAAGTTTTTATCCCAATTGGGTTTTTTTTGAAAGGTTTTTAACAATGCAATCATGAATTACAAATTTAAAAATTAATAAATAAATAAATTTTTATATAGTTCGTGTTCATTTCAAATTTCAAATTGCAATCTCCCTTATAATTTTTATCTAATTTTTACAATAAATAACTTAAAAATCATTTATATACATACCATAGGTAATTAATAAACAAAGTTATATAATATATATATATATATAATAGTATAGAAATATATAAAAAAAATATTAAAAAAAAATTTCGGGCACCTATGGCAGGCTCGAGTAGCCAAAACCTGCCTGAAGCCTGTCCATGGTCTTCCTCAGGTCGAGTCGGGCAGCCCGAAAATTCAAGCTCGGTCATCGGGTAAAAATTTAAAATTTTCGGTGGTCATGGACGGCCCGTCCAAAGTTTCAGCACTAATTTCAATGGATGTTATTTGTATTTTAGTGTGTTATGAATTTTGAGTTATTTCTAATATGTAAAAAACTAAATAAAAGTATATAATTTTTGTGTCAATTTCGTGTCACGGGTCATTTTCCTGTCAACTCGTAAAGTGATCGTGTCGTGTTCGTGTTGCGGTTTTTAAAAAATTTCACAAGTCATGTTCGGATTAACTACAAATTTAGAAAGAAACGATCAAAACACGATATGTGACACGAATTATCACCCATACCCACAGGAGACATGTCGCTCACAATACTTATTTTTAGTACTGAATATTGCATAGATTTAAAAAAGAAAATGGTGTTAAAGATATTACTATTATGTTAGCTGAAATTTATTTTTTAAAAGATGATGCAAAAAAAAAACAAATAACAGATATATAACTGCATTAAAAAAATTAGTAAGGTATATGCGTAAGCCGCGGCGGCGGTCTTGAACCATCACTTTTTTCAAATCAAAGTTTATTAAATTTGTATGTTTTTTATTGTGATATTGTAATGAATCTAAGGTTCAGATTCCCTCAAAATAATCTGAGGTTCAGATTTACAGAATTTCAAAATAATTATTGATCTGTTTTTTTTTTTAATATCCTAAAACAAATGCTCTCTCTCTCTCTCTTTTCTTTTTTCTCAAACCCATTTTTCTTTGCAAATCTAGAATAATAAACGACAGTAATACTGTAAGGAGGATGATCATAATAATAACAACAGTAATAAACAATGTTTTTTGGGGAAAAAAATAATAATATCAAATTATCAATATTCAATAATAATTAGAAAGCTCTTTTGCTTAATTTCTTTTCTTTCTCTCTCTTAAAAAAAAACACTCTTTTCAGCACTGACAAGAACAGAGCCCAATTTAGGCCCATCGTCATTTAAGATCTAGTCCAACACACGTGGATCCAACATTGGAAGCCCATAATTTCTGAATCGTGGGTTACAAAGGTATAACCCGGTCCTTATCACAACGACAAGCGAACAGAAGCAAAGAAGCGAAGCAAAAGACAAGCTGGTCAAAGCAGCCAGCCAGGGGCAACCGGAGAAGAAATGGAGAAGGCCAAGCAGTTTCTGGAACTGACCGAAGAGGAATCAGAAATCATCTCGCGACTCGCGATTCCGACCCATCGACCCGGTTCTGGCTCGTGCTTCTACGAGGATTTTGCGCTCAAAGGCATCCGAGTCGACCGAGTCGAAGCCGGACTCGTCGTTTGCACTTTCAAGGTCCCTCCTCGCCTCACCGTACGTCTCTCAGCCTCCACCACTTTTATTACGAAATACTTTTAAGTAGAAAAATCAAAGTATCATCGAAATTTACAAGCTTTATGATTTATCAACGTAAAGTTCTGTTTCTCTGTTTTTTTTTTTTTTTACTTTTTTGGGCCTTATTATGCCGGGACTTTTTTGAAAGAAAAATTAAAAGTGGGGTTGCTTTTGGACTTTTGTGGCAGGATAGGGATGGGAAATTAGCAACAGGAGCAATTGCTAATCTGGTTGATGAAGTTGGTTCTGTATTAGTCCACGTTGAGAGTCCTTCCATGAATGTATCAGTGGACATGTCTATCTCTTTTTTATCCACCGCCGAGGTTGATGTAAGTGTCATCAAACACCCATTTAAATATCTGTCGCACTTTTGTACTTTTTGATGCAAGTATGAAACATAATAAATATGTAGCATTTTGTAAAGGAATTGGTTTATCTTGAGTGGAAAAAATAATAATAAAATAAAGGGATTTTTAGCCAACTTTGAGTCGGCGAATTTTGAATTGAGCTTTGGCACATGATGTGGATCATATAAAAATTGCTCGGTGTACCACAACTAATAAGAGGTAGTGGTCTAGTTGTAGAAGGCGATTTTGGAAGACTTATTTTTTTCTTAATGTGTGGTAACGTTTTTAGCATTATTTAATATTGAAACTGATATTGTAATTGTGTAAGCGTTGCCTAATAAGTTAAAGACAGTCATAACTTTTAAAGGAAAGAAAAAAAAAAGATGAGAGAGAAAGAAGAAATCAACACTAAATTTAGCACTGATATTTGAGGGAATAATTAGTTGTTTACAACTGGCTCATACGATTTTTTTAGGAGAGCTCAGTTATAAATAGAGCTCTTCTGTTTCTCAGCATTCCATTCTCACCCTTCAGAGAGAATGCCCACAGTGTGAGAAAAATTTAATTTCTCCAAGTTTTTTTCTTTTGTGAGGTGTTTCTTCTATTTACATGAGAGATTAGTTCTTATTATTCTCTCTGTGTAATTTAGAGATAAGGTTGTAATTTCTATTTTTCATAGAGAAATTCTTCTACACGTGTCTCGTAGTTTTTATCTTGTCTCTTTTGAGCTATTCCACGTAAAATACGTTGTCCATATTATCTTCATTTTTACTCATTTCTTATTTTAGCGTTAGATTTGCCAACAAGTGGTATCAAAGCAATCTAGGTAAAGTTATTGTTCACGACAGAGCTATTGTTCAATATACGATACTATTCACGTATATTGTACTGTTCACGATGCAAATAAGTATGACGTAAGTAGGTTATGTCTAGGAGGTTGGAACTTAAGTGGTCCACCTGAGACCCTCCACACCTTTCTTAGACACTTGCTTAGTGAGGTGGTTATGTCTAGGAGGTTGTCTGAATCTATCATTTGTTGATAGAACCGGTGTATTCATTTACAATTTTTCTTGAGAATTACCTAGTCAGTACAATTACTGTACGGGTACTGTTCACAGCTATAATGAAACGGTGGGAGTTAAGCAAATCATGAAATGGTTAGAAAATTCGAAATAGAGAAGTTCAAAGGAATCAATTTCACATTGTGGAAAATGAAGATGCATGCAATTTTACAGAAGGATGATTGTATGGTGGCTATCGGAGAAAGACCACAAGAAATCACGGACGATGGCAAGTGAAACGAAATGGATGGTAATGCTATTGTAAATTTGCACTTGGTATTAGCAGACGGTGTCGCAAAGAAGAAAATAGTGAAAGAAAGTTGGGATACTCTGACGAAGTTGGTACGAGTCCAAGTCACTTCACATTAAGATATTCTTAAAGAGAAAACTTTATACTTTTCGGATGGCAGAATCCACACTAGTATTCGAATGGCAGAATCCACACTGGTAACCGACCATATCAACAACTTGCATACTATATTCGCGCAGTAGGGTCAAAAGATAGAGGAAAATGAACATGCAGAGATTCTTCTTCGAAGTCTACCTGATTCGTATGATCAATTCATTATCAACATAGCCAATAGTAATATTGTAGAAAGCCTACGCTTCGAAGATGTTGTAGGCGCAGTCCTCGATGAAGAAAGTCAATGCAAGAACAAGGAAGACATGTTGGTAAGTTCACATCAAGCAGAAGCTTTGACGATGATGAGAGGGAGATCAACGAAACGTGGCCCTAATGGGGAGTCAAAGTCATGATAGATCAAAATTCAGGAGTAAGAAGACGAACATAAGATGTCACAACTGTGGCAAGAATGGGCACTTCAAGAGTGAGTGTAAGGTTAAGAAGAGGGAAGACGAGAATTCTCAAGGGAATGTCGCAAGTACCTTAGATGATGATGGCGTCTTATACAGAGGAATTGTAAGGTTAAGAAGAGTGGAGAGAAGAATTCTCAAGGGAATGTAGCAAGTACCTCAAATGATGGTGACGTCTTATACAACGAGGTAACTACAATTGCAGAAGGCAGATAGAAGCTCACTGATGCATGAATACTGGATTCGGGAGCATTATAGCATATGACCGTTAGGAGAGAATAGTTCCATCAATATGAGCCAATCTCAGAAGGATCAGTATACATGGGAAATGATCATGCCTTGGAGATCACCGGTATCGTCACTATCAAACTGAAGATGTACGATGGTATTGTTCGTACTATACAAAAGGTACGATACGTGAAGGGCCTCAAGAAAAATCTATTGTTTTTAGGACAATTAGATTATGCTGGTTGCAAAACTCGCATTGAGAATGAGATCATGAAAATTGTTAATGATTCCCCTAAAAATTGTTAATGATTCCCATGAAAATTTAATCCAAGTACTAGTTTTGTATCTCATCTCACCCTTCAGAGAGAATTATCATATTGTGAGAGAAATTTAGTTTTTTCAGTTTTTCTTCTTTTGTGAGGTGTTTCTCCTATTTATATGAGAGAGTGGTTCTTATTGTTCTCTCCGTATAATTTAGAGAGAATGTCGTAATCACTATTTTTCATAGTGAAATCCTTCAACACTTGTCCTGTGATTTTTACGTCATCTCTTTTGGAAGTTTTTCACGTAAAATACTTTATGTCTATATTATCTTTATTTTTACTCTTATCTTATTTTACCACTAGATTTGCCAACAGATTGTAATTGGCAGGATGAGCTGGAGATTACATCGAGGCTATTAGGACGAAAAGAGGGATATTCAGGAACTACTGTGCTGATGAAGAACAAAGCAACTGGAGAGATTATAGCCGAAGGTCGACATTCACTGTTTGGGAAACATGTCAGCAAACTCTAATTTCACTGCAATTCAAATGTATCAAATATAGAAATAAAAAGTGGAAGTAGTAATAATAATAATAACTTAATAACCAAGGACTCTTTACTCTAGGTTTCACTTTGTATTTTTTTTTTACTTAGATTTTAATGAATATGAAATATACAATATAGACTCTAGCCTAATCTTTTAACACGTGGTTAAATATAAATTTGATTACAAACTCTGTTATAGACTCTAGTTTAATCTTTTGACATGTGACATCTTTATTTTATGAACCAAACTAAGTTAATAATAAGTCATTCTTTTTACACTTATTTCCAAGGATGTCATTACTCTTTTTTCCCACTTAAACTAGTCATTCTTATTTACAAGGTGCAAAAAGCTTGCTCTTTTGCTCTGTTCACGTGTGTTTGTCGGCGCGCGTGTGATTCATTCGCTCATCTGGGTCGTTTGTCCTTTTTTATCCGATGGCCAAAAAAATTGGTTTTATTTATTAATTATTGTATTTACTTATTAATGTTTTGCTTATTTGTAGTCCGATTTTATTTGTTTTGCACTAAATTTTCAATGCAAATTAGGTAAAAGTTTTATAAATAATTCGAGTAAAAAATTTGAACAAGGATGCACTAAAATAAAATAAAATAAAATTACACAGTTAAATAAAAAAAACAAATTAAACAAAACAAATAAAACTAATTTAAGACATAACGAAATAACTTAAAAACTGTTTTTCTATCTTTTCTGCGGATCTTTTTCCCGTTTTTGTTTCTATTTCTTTTGTGCCGTTTTTTAATTGTTTTTCCTTTCTCAGTGTTACTTAAATAAAAATCTTTATATAATTTTAATAAAAAATAAAATTAAACAAAAATATATTAAAATAAAATAAAATAACAACCAAATTAAACAAAATAAAATAAAGTTAATTTAAAATACAACAAAAAAAACTAAATTTTTTCTCTTTCTTAATTTTCTCTATCTTTTGTTTTGAATCTTTTCTCCTTTTTATCTTCGTTTCTTTTATACATATCTCGTTTTTTCTTCTTCATCTTTTTAAAAAAAAAAATCCATTCCTATAACCATCGTTTTAAATGAATCACGGGCGCACTACAAATTAGTAATAATAATAAAGGGTAGTCCTTAAAAAAAAGACCCATAAGAATATCAAGAATAATTTCTTAGGAAAACAATAATATTTGAAAATTATCAATGATGATAAGAAAGCTCTTTTTCTATTTAAAAAAAAAACACGAACACACCATAAAAAAGCTAAAAATACCATTAAATATGTTTAAAAAAATATAATTTATATCACTCTATTTAAAAATTATCAATTGTCATTCAATTAATTAAGAGATAACAAAATGCCATAATAACACTTAATTATTTAGAATAACCTAAATAATAGACCTAAACAAAACCATGACAGACCGTGTATTTTTTTCCATGAGAAAATTAGACAAATACCCATCAAAATGCAGAGGTTTTAGAGTTTTATCATTTACACTTAATTAATGCTTTTTAGTCAAAGAACTATATTAGGAGAAACGGTATTAATCAATAGTAAATGGTAAAAATCTTAGAACAATACATTTAGAGGGTGAGTTCACCAATTCTCTCTTTCTCCACATGCTTTAGCACTAACAAACACAACCTAAAATAGGCCAATTTTCATTCAACATTTAGGTTCCATTTGGTGTATGGGTTCAAATTGTAGTTGAAATCAAGGTTCTTGATTATGACTTTTGAAATTGAATTTTTTTTTGTAAGAGAAAAACACTACAGTAGAACCCAAACTATGGGTTTGCACTATAGCAGAACCCATATACCAAATATCACCTTAGTCCAGGGTTAATTAGGCGAACACTGTTTTCATCAATTTTCAATACTAAATAATATTTACACAAAAGGTCTTATTACACTGACACCTCGTGTTTTATCAAAGTAACAAAGATACCCCTTGATCAAAACTAATGACATCAACCCCCTCTTTCGGCGCCACTTTCGTGTAAGTCGACGTCGCGCCCCTCCCCCATCACCTCAAGATCCAACGTGCAAGTTGAGGTCACCCCCTCCCCTCCGCCCGTGGCATGGTAGTTGATGTTGCACTCCTCCCGCATTGCCTCTAGTCTGACGTGCAAGTTGACATCTCTCCCCTCCCATGCCGCCTCAAGATCTGCAGCTTTGACCCCTACGCACTCTCGTCGTCAGAACTCGGCCCCTGTGTGCTCACCCCCGTCGGACTTCGCTCCCTCACGCGTCATTAGTCGATCCCCTCACCTCCCGGCGCGATGAGCACCGTCTGAATTCTCCTTCACTGTATGTTGTGGTCGATGGTGAGGCCATGGCAATTTTGAGCAACAAAGTTTTTTTTTCTTCAACAATAGAAAAGTTATTTTTATTTTTTCGCTTAATTTTTGAGAAAATTAGTTTGATTTGTGTGGTTTGTGTATTAACATTAACTATTAGTTAGATTGGTTTTTGGTGAAATTAGGTTTGGTTTTGAAAATTAATTTGTCTACTATTGGAAGGTGATATTTGTAAAATGCATTTATAATTTATGTAATTAGCTTGACATTTAGTTTATGAAATTAATTTGATTGATATTTGCTGTAATCAATCTTTTTAATGAATGAAATAAGTTTAATTTTGTGATTACTATTAAGAAGGGGTTTTGAGAATCATTTGTTAGCTCAAGATGTTGTAAGAATCATTGGTATTTCTAAATTGAAATTTATGGTCATAATAAGTTAGAAAAAATCATGATTACAAAAAATTTAATAAAAATCATTGTTAGTTAAAAAAAAAAAACTGTCAGAAGGCTTATTACCATTAAAATAGGTTGTAAAAGAATGTTAATTTACAAACAAACAAAAAAACCTATGCTCAAAAGGTATATTTTTGGTGTCAAATACGGGGAAAAACGTTATTTTTAGCATTATATATAATTTAGAAATATTTTCTGATATAAGGACATTTTTGGTATTTTAAATAAATTTAACGGTTAATTAACGATCAACTAACATAAGGGGTATCTGTGTGATTTCATTAAAAAGTCATGGGTGTTGATGTAATTAAATTCGGGCAGAAAAATGTCTTTATTATTTTAGTAAAATACAATAGGTGCCGGTGTAAATTACCCTACACAAAATTGTGGTTAATAAGGGTAGAAATGTCATGTTAGAGTTTATATGTAATTATCACCCAAGTATCAGAGATTATTGAGGATTCATTTGGATTGGTTTAAGAAAAAAGTTATTTTTAGCTTATTTAGTTTAAAAGCCGTTTTTAAATATGTTTAGATCGACAATTTTAGAGTGTTTTTTATTTTTTAAATACTTTTTGAACGAGTCATCTCCTTGACGTTTATAAAAAGTTTTTTTATTTATATTTTTAACTTTTTATTTGTGAATAATAAATTAAATATCTCATATATATTTTTTTATTATATTTCTTTTTATAACAATAAGTGTTTTTGACTTTTTTATCCAAACATATTCAAAAATTATTCTTAGATTTAAAAGCTTTTTTTCGAGCACTATCTAAACAGTAATTGGGCCCTTAATATCAAAATATGTAATGAATTTTCAACGTTTAAAATACCAAAACTAACCTCATAAGTTTCAGTCCTATTGGGGGCTATTTTTGTAATTTTGACTATTGAAAGTAAAAAGGATTTATTTCAGTGAGGAAGAAAATAAACGGTGCTTTCAGATTCAACAGGAAAAAAAGTGGTGTAGGAGCCTAATTCTCTCTGTAATCCAATATACATAATAGATCCTAAATTTTAAGCCCAGATCTCCGGAATCATGAGTTCCTTTTCGCAACTCGCTTGAGCATACAGAAACACATAAGGAAAGCAAAGACAAAGCTGGTCAATCAAAAGACTCAGGAAGGCAATCGGAGAAAATGGATAAGGCCAAGAAATTTCTGGAACTGACCGAAGAGGAATCAGAAACCGTTCCGAGCGGCCCATTCGTTCCAGGTTCGTGCTTCTACCTGGATTTTTCCTTCAAAGGCATCCGAGTCGACCGAGTCGAACCAGGACTCGTCGTTTGCATTTTCAAGGTCCCTCCTCGCCTCACTGTGAGTCCTCTTATCCTCCACCATTTTGATTACATAAATACATTTGTTTGAATATCAAATTATCATCGAAATTCGCAAGCTTTATGATTTATCAACGTAAAGTTTGTTTGTTTGTTTGTTTTTGTTTTTTTTTTGTTTTTTGACCTTGGTTGATTTTGGACTTCTTGTGGCAGGATAGGGATGGGAAATTAGCAAAAGGAGCAATTGCTAATATGGTTGATGAGGTGGGTGCTCTATTAATCCACGATGAGAGTCTCCCTATGAGTGTATCAGTGGACATGTCTATCTCATATTTATCCACCGCCCAGGTTGATGTAAGTGTCATCAAACTCTCAATTAATTATCTCTTACGCTTTTGTTGTTTTTGATCAATTTGTAGCATTTTGTAGTGTTGCCATCATTTGTGCTTTTACCAAGCCTCTGGATAAATTTTGATCTGTGCAAAAATGGCCGTCTTTTTGAGCTATTCTTAGTAAATGGCCGGAGTTTAGCGAATTTTGAGTGGTGCTTGGCGCATGACATGGATCATATTTCTGGACACTAGATGGAATTTCTAAGAAAAATGCTTGGGGCACAAAACTCTGATTTCACTGCATCACTATAGGCCTAACTCAATTTCGTGTGGTGTTGAACACAATTGGTGCCTTTTTAGGATTGTTCGACCTGACAATATTGGAGACTGATATTGAGAATTGGAATTGGCAGGATGAGCTGGAGATTACATCGAGGCTATTAGGACAAAAAGGAGGATATTCTGGAACTGCAGTGTTGATTAAGAACAAAGCAACTGGAGAGATTATAGCTGAAGGTCGACATTCACTGTTTCTAAAATATAACAGCAAACTCTGATTTCACTGCATTAGTGTATCAAATATAGAAAAAAAAAAAATTTGTTGTTAATCCAGAACTTTTTATGTATTTTGACTCTAGGTTCCACCTTGTATTTGTTACTTGATTTCGACAAATATTCATCGTATTTAAGCTTTTCAATTTATGTGTCATTACTGTCTGAGAATTGTCTAAAATCTTGAAGAGCTTCAAGCTAAGTATCACAAAAGTAATTCCCTTTTCTAGCAATGCTTGCACGAGAAACTTTTTAGGGCCACAGAACAGATGTTGTAAGCTGGGTTTGAAGGATATTAGCTAAATCTCGACCTGATTTCTATTTTTTTCTGTTTGACAGAGAAAAATAAATCAATTGACTATTTGTTTTAGGTGAGACTTGAGAGGTATTCCCCGTAATATGCTCTGCTTTTTGTGGAAATGAAAACAAACAAAAATACATAATGCAATAATTTAGGTGTTGGGATTACCTTTAGCCTACCTCAGAGAAGGCCAAAAGAACAGTGAGAAAACAAATATTTTTTAGGTTTTATGCCTTTAGCTTTTTGTTTTTAAACTGGGAGAATCAAACTCGCTCGGAATAAATCACAACAAAGTTGCAAACTTTATTTGTGTTTCTAGTCTGCTTTTTATTTGTGTTTAATTGTTGTTAATTGAGAAAAACGAATGTCTTTAAACGGCGGCGTCGTGTTGTACTCCACGACAAGATTTTTCATATAAATACGAGAGTTGATATTAATTAAAAATAAAGATTTAATTTATTTCACCAATTTAAATTTAAAATTTAAAATTTATTATATTAAAAAATTTTAAAAAATTATCACATTTAATTTTTTTATTATAATAAAAAATTATAACGTAAAATTATTTTTTAATTTTAATTAAAAATTGAAATAAGTGACGGATTTTAAATCCTAATTGTGGCATAAAACTGGATGTGGACCCCTCCATTTTTCAAATGAACAACCAATGCTGAGTTACCATTTTTAACCCTCAAAGTTCGAGAAAACTACACCCCCACCCGACACATTTGACAAGAGAGAGGAAGGGCATTTTCGGTAAACCGCACAGTAATATTCCGGCGCGACTAATCGACCTCATCATCACTCTGTGTCTGACTCTTTCTCCGCCACTGTGTGTTCTTCTTCTCTCTCAGTCATGGCCTCTTCTGCAATCTCTCTCCCCCACCGACCGTTCCAAACCCGCAAATTCCCCAGCCCCCTACCGGCACCGTCGCCGGCGGGACCTCACCCTCAAGCCTCCCCGCGTTTCGCCGCTTCTCTGAAGCAGAACCGTTTCGCTGGCGTTTCGCTCTCGAGTTCGAGTTCGAGGTCTCCGCCGGGAATTCGACTTCTCCGTGGCTCCGGCGAGCTCCGAGCGCCTCCGACCAGGGTATCCTCGAACGGCGCTCGTTTCGGCTCGTTGCCGGAGGAGAGCGACTCCCAAGCGCCGAGCTTCGTGGAGTTCATAACTTCGGAGAGGGTCAAGGTGGCGGCGATGCTAGCCTTGGCTCTCGCGCTCTGCAACGCTGACCGCGTCGTCATGTCGGTGGCGATCGTTCCGTTGTCGCTCTCCCACGGTTGGAGCAAATCGTTCGCTGGTATCGTTCAGGTTGGTTGGCTTGGCTAATCTGTCTCGTTTGAATTTCGCTATATATTTCTGAGATTATTCTGTTTGTAATTTTGTATAAATGAGTAATATTGATTTGAAGTTTGAACTTATTTGAGCAAAATGTGTAATTTGATCAAGTTGCTGTTTTAAGGTCTAAAGGTCTAATCTTTCAGCCGCGGATTTTCTGCAAGTCAAAATGACATTTTTGATTAATGTGTTTTTGGGGGGACAAAAATTAGATAAGATAAAAACTTGGTAGCAACTAGCAAATGATTCTTTTGTGGAGTGAACTTATTTGAGCAAAAATGAGTAATTTGATCAAGTCGCTGTTTAAAGGTCTGAAGGTCCAATCTTTCAGCCGTGCATTTTCTGTAAGTCAAAATGATATTTTGATTAATATATTTTTGGGGCAAAAATTAAATAAAATAAAAACTTAGTAGCAACTAGCAAATGATTTTGTGGAGTGAACATACTCAAACTCATTAATTTAAGGAACTCATGACAGTCATCTTTCCTTTGGGGCTACATGGTATCTCCGATAGCTGGAGGAACTCTTGTGGACTATTATGGTGGGAAGGTAGTCATGGCTTGGGGAGTGGCCTTGTGGTCTTTAGCTACTTTCCTCACACCTTGGGCTGCTGAAACTTCCGTGTGGGCTCTCCTAGCTATGAGAGCTCTTCTTGGCATTGCGGAAGGAGTGGCTCTTCCTTGCATGAACAACATGGTAGCAAGGTACCCGATGATCCACAAACTTATTGATTTATAATAGCTCACACAAATGAATAAAATACTTGAATGAGACAGAAGAATCTGAAGTTTTTTGAAGCTGAATCTTTGAACTTTTCTTTTAGGTGGTTCCCTCCAACAGAAAGAGCAAGGGCTGTTGGGATTGCAATGGCTGGATTTCAGCTTGGAAGTGCAATTGGCCTCACGCTTTCTCCAATCCTCATGTCGCAGAGTGGTATATTTGGACCCTTTGTCATTTTCGGTTTATCTGGGTTTCTTTGGGTGTTGGTATGGGTGTCTGCAACATCAAGTACGCCTGACCGAAACAATCAGATATCAAAGTACGAATTGGATTACATATCAAATAATGGGCAGAAATCATTTGTGGGTGACAATAAACCCAAAACTGCCAAAGTCATACCTCCGTTTAGGCGCTTGCTTTCTAAACTGCCAACATGGTCCCTGATTGTAGCAAATGCCATGCATAGCTGGGTAACGCATATACATCCAGAACTAGCTTTTTTCTAAGCAACATGATTTTTAACATGCTCACTATTTCTGAAAGGATGATAATTGTTTATCAAACTTGGCAAAATGCTGACGTAGTTTGTGTTTGCATTAGTGGACATATTATACCTTTATTTCAAGTTATATGTGGAACTTACTATTCTTCTAAAACATTGCAGGGTTTCTTCATTATTCTTTCCTGGATGCCCGTTTACTTTAACTTCGTGAGCCTAATTCTTTCTTTGTAATTGGTGGCATTTATTTGTAGCATTAACCTATATCTTGAAATTCAAATGAATTGCGTCGTATTTTAGGTGTATCATGTTGACCTCAGACATGCAGCTTGGTTTAGTGCTGTTCCATGGAGTGTGATGGCAATCATGGGATATCTTGGTGGTTTGTGTTCAGACATGTTAATACGAAGTGGTACAACTATCACTTTAACTCGCAAAATCATGCAGGTATGAAGTACTAGCATATACTTTCATGTCTAGAGCAAGGATCATTGTTTATTCATGAGATACTTTTTTCTTTGCTTTTTAAGAAAACAATAATTGGCTTTTAGTTTTTACCTTTATACACATTATTTGCTTTAATAAGAAATAAATAAACAAGAAACATAAAGATATCCACTTGTAGTATAAATTCACCATATTAATGAAAGGGAAATAGCTTTTGAATAAAGTCCATTTAGGAACGTTGCTTTATATGCTCATCTCATGATTTAGAATCTTAGTTGTGATGCTAAAAGAGAACGTTTATATACCTATTTTGACCATAGAAAACTAAGTTTTCTGCTTTTGCTTTAGGGAAAAAAACTTGGGGATTAAGGAACTGCACTTATCTTTCTTATTCATTAATAGATTAAACATTCCTCCTTTTTATTCTTCTTTTATGATGTGCAAGATATGACAGGAAATGACATGCAATTTGACAAAATTAGTTGTCAATGCTGTATTCCCTTTTTTCCCCTCCTCCTGTGGCATTATTTTTGAAGTGTTACATCTTTACAGTATGATAATTGTATCAACACCATAGAAATATATATGGTAAAAATCAATCTGTGCCTTCTCTACAGTCGGTTGGTTTTATTGGACCTGCCATCGCTCTTGTTGGTTTAACTACAGCGAGAAGTCCGTTGATTGCATCTGCTTGGCTTACGATAGCTGTTGGGTTGAAATCCTTCAGTCATTCTGGCTTTCTTGTGAATCTCCAGGTTCAACTGAATAATCTTAAATTGAATTGTTAGTCAGAATTGACTTTCTCTCTCTTAACTTTGTGCTATTTCTTTCTTTTTTCCAGGAGATCGCTCCACAATACACTGGTGTTCTGCATGGTAGTATAATATAAATTGTTTGTTTACGTATCTTTGAGATGCTGTAATTTAATCACTTTACTGTATAACCTGGCGATAGCAGTGGAACAACATAGACTTCTATTTATTGTTTCGATTTAGCAAGTACTATAGGATAACAATTTGCGAAGAAGAAGAATGTGAAAACTTTTAACCATGTACTGAGAACCTTTTTCTTTTTTTAGGACTGTCAAATACTGCTGGATCATTTGCCGCAATCCTGGGAACAGTTGGAGCTGGTTTCTTTGTTGAATTAGTGGGCTCTTTCCAAGGATTTTTGTTGCTCACGTCACTCTTGTATTTTCTTGCCGCCCTTTTCTATGTCCGCTTTTCTACCGGGGAGAGGGTAAACTTTGATGAACCTGGTAAATAGCGCATCTTGTTCTGCATATCCTTTGATCTTTGCTTACCTTTTCTGTGGAGTATGAACTTGCCACTCGCTGTTGCTGAATATTGTTGAGAAGCGATAGACGGTATTGTCATCCTGTGGCATTGTCTTGTAAACGTCAAATTCTTAGCTTTAGTTCCATGAAACCTTGGCACGTTATGATTTCAGAGTCTGCATGCTTACTTTCTTCACTTTTCTTATTTAACCGCTTGTGTCTATTAAGTTGTATCCGCGCTGTTATATCCCTGACTGATGTATACAAATTATTTTCTTGACAGTGTCATAAAAGAGAGCACAAGACTACTGGCACGTACCATCCAACTGTAACCATGCATGTGTAATAATATTAGCGGACGAACAATACGCAACATCGGAAGAAGAAATTCCGTCCATAGTATGGACCCATGCCCCAAATCCTCTGTATGTGCTCTAATGTACAGTGAACTTTCAACTGCCCCTCACGCCGCATGCATCATTAATTTGCATTAGGTGTAGTTGGGGATTTTGACTACCAAATCTTGTAAGATTCTTGTTAATAAGTTACAAAGAGGTGTACATTGGATTCCTTGTTCAAATCTTTTTGTTTGCTTGGATCGTTTCCATATGCTTATGTAGTTTTAGAACTATACGAATGCTAGATATGAGCAAATTTTGGCCTGTCGCTAGAAGAATTAGCTTTAACTTTTGTAATATGCAATTTGTCTTCTGCTAAACAGGAGAGTCAAAAAACCAATGGAGTCCATTTGCCTTTTTGGTGCTAGAAGTGTACGAGGGCTCCATGCGGAGGCCAAAAGAAGGCCCCCATTCCCTCCATGCAATCAATAGATTCTAAAAACATCTCTCCAATATTAGAAGGGGGCGAGAAGATAAAAGAAGACTCTTTAAGTCAAATTTCAATAGTGAAAATGATAGCGTTGCAAGAGTTTTCGGCAATGTTATAGGGTGCCTCAACTTTATTGCAAATGGACTAACTCTGTAGGTTTTATTACTTAACAATGATGCAAATTAGTTAGTCAGTTTTATGTGTTGTCCTTGCACAGTTTACTCGTTCTTTCCTTCTGATAAACTTTTTTTTCTTTTTAAAAAAAAAAAAAAAAAAAAGAATCTGAACTGTTTTGAACCGTCAGTATATTTATACGCCAGTATTTGTATACTTTATGTGATTTTAACAACATCAATATTCAGGAACAGAATACTTAACGTAGAAAGCTCCTTTGCTCAGTCTACTCTGTTTCACGGCTTGAATATTTTCTCTTGCAGTCAAAACAGTCAATGTCCTAATTTCAACATCCTTCGTCACCATGACCAGGGCCATGAATTCCGGGCTCAATTTTTTTGGGCTTGGGCTGCTCAATACGAACGCCCCAGTTGAAAACGGATTATGTATATAATGATACAAATCTATTCATTCCCCACGGATTCGAGTTTAATTATAATAAAATAATTATAAAAAATAATCACACTTAAAGTTTTTATTACAATAAAAAATTTTAACATAAAATCACATTTTAACTTGAATTAAAAACTCAAATTAAAAATTTGAATTAAAAACTTAAACGGACCATACTTAAGAATATGCATCTTTCCATTGACGTATAAAACTTTTTATAATACCGTTGCCTTGCCACCAAGTACCAATTGAATTGAATGCGAATGAAAAGCTAGCACGCCTTGCTCATTTGAACTTGGAAGTTGGAACTGGTCCTACATTCATTAACTACGAATAAACAAGCTAACACATCAAAGCTGACCACTTTTCTTTGAATTTTCATCAAAAAGATAAATGATCAAATGACTCAATAGAGGCCAACCATAACCACCTGCAAATGAAGAGAACTCCCAGTTCTTCCCATAGCCTTCAATCAAGCCTCAGAAAACAAGAATCCAGCAATGACGCCCCAAACAACTCCCACCAAAATTCTAGCTCTGCTCTCAAGTATATCAGAGCTGCAGCCAAAAAAGTTGCAGGAATTCTCACACTGACCTTTCTCTTCAAACCCAGAAAGGCCACCAAAAAAGCCATAAAGAATGGCCAAATTAGAGGGGTTTCTTGTAAGTTACTCTTGATCTCTGATTTCATTTTTGATCTCAATTCTAAAGGGTCATCGGTGTCAAACTTTTGTTTCATTAAAAAGTTCTTGATTTTGTTTTCCTTCTTGTTGTGCAGCTTCAATTGATCTTTCCACAGGAAGCTATCAAAGAAGTTTCTCAAAATTCGATTCATTTGGTTCTTCCGGTACTGCTGCGAGTGGACTCGCTAGGACACCGAATTTCTCCTATGAAGAGATTTTCAAAGCAACCCAGAAATTCTCTCCGGCAAATATAGTAGGTACGGGTGGCTTTGGAGAAGTGTACAAGGGAAGGCTCGAAAACGGAACTTTCGTAGCTGTAAAGCGTGCAAAAAAGGTATATCTTATTTTATGATATCACAAAAGAATTAGCTATTTGTCACTTTATTTACATACCTTATACATCATAAGCATGTAACAAAGTTGAACTTAGTGCATATTGTTCATCTCTTAGATTTATAAAGGTAGGAATTTATATTTATACTTGTGATCTTTTTAGATTTATTTTTATTTGCATATTGGTAACTTAAGGTCTATGGCAGAATACATATGACAGGGTTGTGTCCTCAGAGTTCAAGAATGAAATTATAACCTTGTCAATGATTGAGCATCTAAATTTGGTAAGATTATACGGGTATCTGGAGCATGGAGACGAGCGAATCATTCTGGTTGAGTATGTTGGAAACGGGACACTTCGGGAACATCTCGATGGTAAGTAAAGTAACAATTTGTTAGAATTTTAAGGGTGAAATTAGTGCAGAATTTGGAAATCTGAAATAAACATACTTAAGTATTCTGTGAACATAAACGAATAGGTTTCTGAATAGGTTTCACATGTACATCTTGGCGGTTTTATTTGATATTTCCATACATAAATTTGTTGAGTTCTTGCAAAAACTAGAATCCATTAATTTCCCATTGAAAGAAATTATATTTTAAAGCTTTTTGGTTTTGGGGCTTTAAAATGGATTAGAAGAAGATGAGAGACAATTACTGAAATGCATGTTCTTTTTCCTCCTGCTCTCACAATAATTTGTCTCTGTAAAGATTATTATAAGAAAATTGTTCTATAATTTGTAACATTTTCAAAAAACATTGTGATAAGAGCAGACTTTTGTTTTTAAGGTACACGCGGAAATGGACTTGAATTTGCAGAGCGTCTAGATATTGCAATTGATGTAGCTCATGCAGTTACCTACCTCCACACGTATTCAGGTATCCATAGATCAGCTCTAACCTAAATTTGCATAGCTTGTTGCTCGAATAGGAACTTCTTCCCTTGTTTAGTGGCAAAGATAAACAACATATAGATAGTACAAATTTTGAACTTCTTCTTCTTCGTCTTCTGTTGCTGAAGCAAATGAAGGGAGATTTTTAAGTGTACATGTGCGTACTTTACAGTTTATTGGAGATCAAAAAAATGTCCTTTTGACACAGTTCTAGAAACATTCATTTGAATACGAACTTTTCTGAAAAATTTGGCAGATCCTCCAATAATCCACAGAGACATAAAATCATCAAACATCCTCATCACGGAGAAGCTACGAGCGAAAGTGGCTGATTTTGGTTTTGCACGGCGAGCGGCAGATCAAGAAGTTGATGCCACTCACATTTCAACCCAAGTTAAAGGAACAGCAGGCTATTTGGATCCTGAGTACCTTAGGACATATCAGCTGACTGATAAGAGCGACGTTTACTCCTTTGGCGTGTTGCTTGTGGAACTGATGACAGGAAGACACCCCATTGAGACTAAGAAGCCTAATAGCGAGAGACTGACAATAAGATGGGTAAGTATATCTGCTAAGCAACTTTGGCAGAAGTTAGCTTTGCTTCATTGTGAGGAAACTTTATATGGTAGTGCATGTTTCTGAACGTTTAGATTCAGTCAAAATCACATAAAAAAATGAAACAAGTACGCAAAACTGACAAAACCTGATATCGATCTGACGGTTCAAAACACAACTCTACCAATGGGGTATTTCTTCATACCTTATGTAAAAATCTCATATAGTGAGATGCACCTCATCTACACATTATCTGGTTGCCAGGAAATATTGAGGCCAATGCCAAAACATCTGTTTATTTTTAGCAACTAGTGGATTAAATAGCCAACCTTAAGTATAGTAAGTTTGTTCAAGGAAGAAACCCAATTACAAGCATCAAGTGTTAAAAAGGGAGGCAATTTTAATTTGTTGTTCTAATAAAAGATGAGGTCTAGAAATCAAAATTTTCACGGTTTCAACTACTCTTACGCAATGCCTAGGTATTTTCAAGTGACTGGTGATTTTCTGTCAATCTGTCTAATAGTGTTGTTTTCCCCCTTGATGTTACCCGTAAGTTAATAGCATTACTCATGGATTATTTATCTCTCAAAAGAGAGAAGAATTGATGTAATTACCTACACATTTGACTTGCTATGCTACATGGAGCATGAAATAATTTCATATCATCCTTCACATGGATGTGCACTCCATGTTGCCTGAGCATATAATTGCAGTCTCTCAATTCCAGCTCTAATAACACTCCCTTTGTTCCTAGTGTTCCTTTGAGACATTCATCACATGAGACCAGAGTAATTCGTTTCCATAACTAGTTGCATTTTCCCCTTCACATGGTGTGTTCCCATGAATGGACTATGAATCAGTAATAGAGGCGATTTTCGCCGAACATCAGCCTGCTAATGTTAGATGAGATATTAGATTGCTCCGAAATGAAAGGTAACATGCACATAAGGTGGAATTCTGTTTGCCAAAATGGTAAAACAAGATCAAATGGCATTGAAAGGAATCAGTCCAGAATCCCTTGAGGTAGTGTCTGAAAGTGGAACAACGAGTACACGAGTATTTGGCCTTTCTATCAAGAAACCAGTGTTTGTTCTAATGTTTTCACCACCGACCTTTTAAGCCAAAAGATGATTACTGATCGAATTTGGACTTTCTAAGGACTTGAGCTTCCATCTTGAAAAGTCAACCTAGAGTAACCAATGTCCTTATAACTCGGTATTTATTTTTGTGTTTAAACGATGTCGGACGCGGGATTGTTTTTACCCTGTACAATTACAGCCTTCACTCCCACTGTTTATACAATATCAAACAGTAAAACTTACAGCGTTATTCTAGTAATGCGGGAATTGTTAAAATTTCAAGGAAATACTCGTAAAGTTCTTATTCTTTTCCATTCAAACTAACACAGATGCAAAGAACTTAACAAGCTAGTGTGAAACTTTTTGTATTCATTTATGCAGGCAATGCAGAAGCTGAAACAAGGAGATTCTGTACTTGTCATGGACCCAATACTGAGAAGAACCCCAGCATCAACCATGGCATTGGAGAAAATCCTCAAACTAGCTCACCAATGCCTTGCATCTCTAAGACATTCAAGACCTTCCATGAAAAAATGCGGTGAGGTATTATGGGGAATTCGAAAGGAGTTTAGAGAAAAAGCTTTCCCTCCTCATCCTACGTTTACTTCTCATCATTCAGCCAATTATCCTCAGACGGATTCAAGACAGACTAGACATATTACATTTGGGATTGAAGATGAAGATAGTCGCAAGTTCATCTCTGCATAATTGAGTGTTTTCTTTTCTTTTCCTTTTTTTTTTTTTTTTTTTTTTGGGGGGGGGGTGCCAATTTGTTTATACATACCGTTTCTTATTTATTATTCATACATCATTCTCATATTATAAAAATTCTTTGAACCGTATTAGTCTCAATATTAAAAAATTGAAAAGGTTGTTATTTCATTGAGTGGGGTGCCAATTTGTTTATACATACCGTTTCTTATTTATTATTCATACATCATTCTCATATTATAAAAATTCTTTGAACCGTATTAGTCTCAATATTAAAAAATTGAAAAGGTTGTTATTTCATTTATTTTTGATTTCTTCATAACTGAGTAAATTAGTTCGGAGAATTATTGGTAAACATAGTTATGAATTCTTCGTGTTACATCATAATAATTATGTTTAGATTAAGAAAAATATTGAATTTAATGAAACTGTTTCGAAAGATACAAAACCGGTGATTGATATAGAGACACCCTATTCCAACTAGTTGGTAGAATCCACCACTAGGTAGTCTTAAAACTGTGAGACTGGTGTAGTGAGGACGTTCAGAAAACAAAATCCCAGCTGGGGCAAAACACGCAAGTCACACAGTTTGGAGTTTTACTCTCATCATGTAGCGGAACAAAAATATTCAATTAGAATATCGGAAATAGGATTTCTATAAACATGTATCATTCATTGATTCTATAGAATTTCTATAAACTTGTATCATTCATTGATTCTATAGAATATGGAGGTAATTAGAATGTTGAGAGAACTCTCAAACAACATTATTAATCATCTAAACTTAATGACAAAATAATAATAAAGGTTTTAAATAGCAAAACTTATAATCCTATCTCTAATTTGAATTCAAAATCCAAATCCTAAAGATTATGAATTCTATACCTATCTGAATTCAAAATCCAAATCTTAAAAGTCATCACAAAAACAAAATAAAAATAATCCAAAAATAACTAAAACACCCTAAAGCAAGACCCAATTTAAAGTACAAATAATTAACCATAAACTTCATAAGCTATATGAGTGCAGCATGAGGACAGGTTTTGGCTCAAAGAGAGCCCTGCTCGATTATCCCCTTTCTGATGGCTGATTATCTCTACTTAAACTTTTCAATTTGCAAAAAAAAAAATCTGTATCGTGTTATCATGGTATTTTTTTTTTTTTTTCATTTCTAACCATAAAATTCTCTAATTTTTTATCCAATTCAAAAAATCGGAGAAGAATTACAGAGGGAAAAATACTAAAGGTGCGTTTAGAATTCGTTTTAAAATAATTTTATTTTTTATATGAAAATAGAAATGAAAATGTTTTTCATCTTAGACAGAAATTTTTTTTAAAAATGTGTTTGGTAATTTTATCAAGAGATTATTTTTAGTATAAAAAAATCTATTAATATCTCTCTTTCTTTCTGCTCGAGAGATGAGAAAACAGAAATAAAAAATAAAAAATAATTTTTCATTTATCTCATTTTACACTAAACTAAAAAATCATTTTCATCTTTATTTTTGATCTTTAATTGTGTCAAACGTCATTTTTCTCTCATTTTTATTTTTTTCTAAAAAAACATAAAAAATAAAAATAAAAACAACTCCA
Source organism: Morus notabilis (assembly GCF_000414095.1). Lineage (NCBI taxonomy): Eukaryota > Viridiplantae > Streptophyta > Magnoliopsida > Rosales > Moraceae > Morus > Morus notabilis. The sequence goes on from NW_010364303.1 coordinate 679,359, forward strand.
AACACATATTAAGGGCCCGTTTAGTTCGCTGATTCGAGTTTTTAATTCGAGTTGAGATGTGACTTTATGTGAGAGCTTTTTACTGTAGTAAAAAAGTTAAATGTAACTATTTCTAAGAACTTTTTACAGTAACAAAACTCAAATCGGTAAAATGAACTATTCTAATAATTTTTAAGCTAAACAGAAATGACGATCCAAAGCCATGTGAAATCTTGCGTGAAATCTTGTGATCAGTACTGCGTCCGTGAAATCTTGTGATCAGTACAGCATTTGGATGCATTGGCATTGCTTTCCTTACTCCAAAAGCAAACGACAGCGTTTCGGCCCAAACATCGTCAAATTTTAACGATCAATATCTATCGTGAAAGCAAAGTCAAAACCCACTTTTTAATTAAATGCGAACACGTGTGCTTAGCCCCTTCAATATCTGATCCCGAAATGGCCCAGACTTGCCATGTAAGCCGCTCATTTAACTCCACTCTCTCTTCTCCATTTCCATGTGAACCTTCACGTTCACTTCAATCACTTTCCCGAGAAAATAGAAAAGAAAATTTAAAAAGAAAAAAAGCTCACTCCAACTTCTTCTCCTTCTTCTTTTCTCCGATATTTTTCTTTTTTCACAGAAGCTTCCAAAGATCTCAATCTCTCTGGCACTTTGTCCGCTTTCCCAAGAAAATCAGTGTACGTAGCATATTCTTTCTCTCTCTAAAAATATCTCCTCTTCCACTTTCTTTATTTATTAGACTCTTCTCTTCTTCGCTAGTGCTGTATCCAAGTACCACTTCTTTATTCTCTTTAACGGTTCGGTACTGAAATTTCACGAAAAAGTAAATTCATTTTGTTTAATTTTGCAGTATCTACAACTGTATGACGCTGAATTTCTTCATTTTGATAAAGTTCTCTCCCTCTCTCTTTCTTTTTTTTTTTTTGGGTGCAGATTTCTGAAAATTGGTACTAGGCCATGGCGGCGGCGGTGAAATCGAATGGCGGTACTGGTTCTAGAACCTCCTCGAAGGTTCCAGCAGCTGCGAAACCGCTGGCCGAAGAGCCGGCGGAGATTGCGTCGAACATCAGTTACCACGCGCAGTACAGCCCTCACTTCTCGCCGTTCAAGTTCGAGCCCGAGCAAGCCTTCTACGCCACCGCCGAGAGCGTCCGTGACCGTCTCATACAGGTTTGACTCCACACTCTTGATCGAAGATCTTTTCGGACTCCGATTTACTTTCTTATTTTCTTGTTTTTCAGAGAAAATTTGTGGAGAGATTTGATTATTATTGTTTTTTTTATTGCGTATTATTTTTTGGCAGCAATGGAACGAGACGTACCAGCATTTTGATAAGGTGGATCCGAAGCAGACGTACTACTTATCGATGGAGTATCTTCAAGGACGAGCTTTGACGAACGCGATTGGGAACCTCAATATCCAAAATGCCTATGCAGACGCTTTGAATAAGTTGGGACATGATCTTGAGGAAATCGTAGAACAAGTAAGCCTCGATATGAATTAGCTTTGAGCAATATTCTATTCGGTCTTGTATTGGTTTATCATATTCTTGTGGCAGAAATCTCGATGCTTTTACGTTAGTTTAGGAATTTTACCTGGTGAAGTTACGATTTTTAGCCAAGTAGTCTTCTTTTGAAATGAATAATTTGCCTGCTTGAATTCTATTTCTTGGTCTTTAAGTATAGGCTAGTCTGGATATATATATATATATATATATATATATATATAATTCAATTTCAGCAGAGAGTGGGTTGATGATTGTTGGGAATGAATCTTTGTAGGAGAAAGATGCTGCCCTGGGAAATGGTGGTCTGGGAAGGCTTGCTTCGTGCTTTCTGGATTCAATGGCGACATTGAATCTTCCCGCTTGGGGTTATGGTTTGCGGTACCGATATGGGCTGTTCAAGCAACGAATCACTGAGGAAGGCCAAGAAGAAATTGCTGAGGATTGGCTAGAGGTTCTGTCCTTCTCTGTATCTGTAATTTTGTTTCTTCTATACAGTCTTTGCTTAATAACTTTTAATGGAAATTATGCAGAAGTTTAGTCCTTGGGAAATTGTCAGGCATGATGTGGTGTTCCCTGTCCAATTTTTTGGCCACGTTAAGGTCAATCCTGATGGATCGTAAGTGACTGTTAAGTAATTTCTCTTTGAAAATGCCGCTGCATAAATTATAGATGGGATTTTACCAAATTATTCAAGAGTAATTTGCTATCTTAAATAAAGATGAAACTTGATTGCACCGAACGTCTTTATCTGAACTAAAAATACCTGTACTATGAATCTTTTACAGGCGAAAATGGGTAGGGGGAGAGGTATTCCAAGCTCTGGCCTATGATGTGCCAATTCCAGGATACAAAACCAAGAACACTATTAGCCTTCGTCTTTGGGAAGCAAAGGCTACCTCTGCGGATTTCAACCTATTTCAGTTTAATGACGGACAATATGAATCTGCCGCACAGCTTCATTCTCGAGCTCAACAGGTAGGTTGTTGCTCATATATCGAAAAGTATTTCAGGAAGTGCACACCCTTTCTTTGAAAAGAGCCATGAATTTTTGATTGAGTACTGATATTGACTCCTACTGCCGTTGTTACATTTCCACTGAAAATGTTCATTTAATGTTAAATTGTTCTCTTTCTAAGAGTTTCTCTCGCATCATGTTCGTACCGAATCGTGAGTCTGCAGATTTGTGCTGTTCTATATCCTGGAGATGCTACCGAAAATGGAAAGCTTTTACGGCTGAAGCAACAATTTTTCCTCTGCAGTGCATCACTTCAGGTTCGTTGATCTTCTCTACTCATATTGAGTGATAAAGTGGCTATAAAGCTTTGTGTCAATGACCATTACTTTATATATTGAGGATTTCCTATTCCATGTTCAGTTGTTTGTTTGTCTTTCTATTAGAGCTCAGTCCATAATCCTGTTCCCTGAAAAAAAAATGCAGGACATTATCTTTAGGTTCAAGGAGAGGAAACCGGGAGAAGGCTCACGGAAATGGTCCGATTTCCCCAAGAAGGTTGCTGTACAATTAAATGATACTCATCCTACACTTACTATTCCAGAGCTAATGAGATTGCTATTGGATGAGGAAGGACTTGGATGGGATGAAGCGTGGGAAGTGACAACAAGGTCTATTACATGTCACATATTAAGATATTTTTTTAGTGTGATTGTCATTTGTTGAGGCTGCTGGAGAGCAGTCTTTTTTTTTTTAATCTTAGTTTGGAGTTTTTTTTGGACCTAAACAGTGCGATTTTAATTTTGACCAGGACTGTTGCTTATACTAATCACACAGTCCTTCCTGAAGCGCTTGAGAAATGGTCAAAATCTGTGATGTGGAAACTTCTTCCTCGCCATATGGAAATCATAGAAGAAATTGACAAGAGGGTACATCTTGCATATATTCCTTCAATATATCTGTACCAAAGATTGTTCTTATGAAAATGAAAACTCCTTGCAGTTTATTGCTATGGTACATGCTACACGATCCGATCTCGAGAGTAAGATTGAAAGCATGCGCATCTTAGACAATAATCCACAGAAGCCTGTTGTGCGAATGGCAAACTTATGTGTGGTTTCTGCTCATACGGTAAGACATTAAACGCATTGGCAAATCTAAATCGAGTGTCTCCTGTAGCTCACACAATGTCACGTAAATCTTCAGCTACGGCCTACAGGACAGCTGATATTACTCGTATCATAAACAGTTCTTTTATCTTGCTTCCTTTTTCTAGTTCCCTCCTATGTTCAATGATACCACTTCTCCTTCATTAGTTGGTTGTTTGATTTCATTTGATTTTTTTTTTTAAACCGACTGATGCCTGATTATTTTCAGGTTAATGGTGTTGCCCAATTGCACAGTGATATATTGAAGTCTGAGTTATTTGCAGACTATGTCTCTATATGGCCAACAAAGTTCCAAAATAAAACTAATGGCATCACTCCTCGCCGATGGCTTCGGTTTTGCAGTCCTGAGCTCAGTAACATAATCACCAAATGGTTAAAAACTGATGAATGGGTCCACAACCTAGACCTACTAGGAGGTCTTCGGAAAGTGCGTATAAAGAATATATTTTTTCTTCCTCTTTATGACTTTGGTTACTTTTTATTGTTATCTTATTACTTTCACCAACGACGTTTTCTCCAACAGTTGGCAGACAATGAAGACTTCCAAGATGAATGGGCATCAGCCAAAATGGCTAATAAACTGCGTTTGGCGCAGTACATAGAGCGTGTGGCAGGTGTGAGTATTGACCCAAATAGCCTGTTTGACATACAAGTGAAGCGTATCCATGAATATAAGAGACAGTTGCTGAATATTTTGGGTGCTATATATAGATATAAGAAATTAAAGGTATAGTCTTCCCGTTGTTACGTTTCACATCATTTAGCTGATATTGTATTCTCTGATAACTAGCTTATACTGAATCTGGATAGGAGATGAGCTATGAAGAACGAAAGAAAACAACTCCACGCACCATCATGATCGGAGGAAAGGCATTTGCAACATATACGAACGCCAAAAGAATAGTGAAACTGGTGAACGATGTTGGTGTGGTTGTCAACAATGATCCTGAAGTCAACAGCTATTTGAAGGTTAGTTGTATTCTTCTCAGAATTGCAACATCTGTAATACATTTCAGGATCTTCAGATTTTCTGTGGCCATATAACTAGGTTGAAATTTCACGCATTTCTAATACATAGCACAGGCCTCGTTGCTCAGATTTATTTTGACATTCTAAAGACTAAAAGTAACTCAAACAGACCTATTCAGAGATTAAAGTAGTTTATTCCATCTGGTCATAGAATTGCTATATATTTGCATGATTCATCAAGGTCCTTTAGATTGTCTTCAGATAGCAGAAAATTCTAATACATGAGATGTTAATTTTGCAACATCTCTCAAATTTTCATACCTGATGATGCCTTTGATATTCTAAAGCTATATGTTTTATACCTCCATCCCCTACTCGTATTAATGCCCAGCCATGAATGTGGTCTACATAGACTTGTCTTTTTAAAACTGGCGAAACTTTTCAGGTCGTGTTTGTTCCAAATTACAACGTGTCTGTGGCAGAGATGCTAATTCCAGGAAGTGAGCTATCACAGCATATCAGCACTGCCGGCATGGAGGCAAGCGGCACAAGCAACATGAAATTTGCACTTAATGGTTGCCTCATTATAGGAACACTCGACGGGGCTAACGTGGAAATCAGAGAGGAAGTTGGAGAGGACAACTTCTTTCTGTTTGGTGCTACAGCAGATAAAGTCCCCACAGTGCGGAAGCAACGAGAGAATGGGCTGGTACATGGTGTCAATTTTTTCATTATTGGTTACAGTCAGTAGTTCACTCTGTAGGTTGAGGAGCATTCACACACATGGACTCTTCAAACCATTCTTTGATAGTTTTCTCACTTATTGATAATCTGACATCTTGGCCTCTTAAATCATTCAGTTCAGACCAGATAATCGGTTTGTAGAGGCCATGCAGTTTATTAGGAGTGGAGCATTTGGAAGCTACGACTACAACCCACTTCTCGAGTCTCTCGAGGGAAACTCCGGTTATGGCCGTGGAGATTATTTCCTTGTTGGCCATGATTTCCCAAGCTACATGGACGCTCAGGCAAAAGTTGATGAAGCTTACAAGTAAAGATAAAATAATAGCACCCTAAACTATTATTCGAAATTCTTGAGTTAATTTATTAACCACGATCACTTTCATGCTACGAACAAAATAAAAAATATTAACTTGTTTAATTTCATACGCATCTTGTGGAACAAAAAGTGCACATGTTGGTCTTATCATTTGACTAGAATTCTTCAATGCTCTTTCCATTGACGATGACATTCAAAATTATGCCCTTCTTATTCAACTACAGGGATAGGAGAAGATGGCTAAGGATGTCAATACTAAGCACAGCAGGAAGTGGAAAGTTCAGCAGTGACAGAACAATTGCTCAGTATGCCAAGGAAATTTGGAACATCGAGGAGTGTCGTGTACCATGAATCCAACCTGGACTTCTGGTTCTTGGCAACATGTTACAAATTCCACAGAATCACATGAAAAATAAGGAAAAAAGAGAACAATATACACCAATAAAATGCTACTCAAAGGCATTATGAGCTCGTACTCGTTTTGCTTACCCCCATCCCGTTTCAATATCTTGTGCTGTAATATTTTAAAAAACAGAGAAATAAATAATTTGATTTGCTGTAATATCCTAAGAAACAGAGAATTGAATAAATTGGTTTTCATATGCAATTGTTTCCTTTTATATGAATTCTTCACGCTTTTATACTTGCGTTCTCTCCCATTATAAGCAGCTTTAGGCACAAAAAACGGCACAATGAGATTTTTTTTTATTATAGGAAAACAAGGAGATTTATTCATCTCCACTTGCCCGTCTTTTTAATATCAACGAGGTTGTAGGTATAGCCTCTACCAATATAAAATAAATAAACTCAAGTTCTGAAAATTATATATCAATAACATGGGTGCGCAAACAGACGTTCAAGAAATCACCCGTTACACGCGCTAATTATTTAATGTCACTAAAATAGATATCTAATAGACGAGAAGCTCCAGATACACAGTAAATTGTCTACCAACGATCAATCTTTTTAGACACAACTCTGAAGAGAACCAAATATGCAGCCACTTAGTCATGGATGACAGCTCTAGGTGGAGATACAATCACTCCTCATGATGAAGGCGAGGCTGATCTAGGACTAGCAGATCTCGAAATAGATCTAGAGCTTGCACTCGCACTCCGACTCCAGCTTCTGCTCCTAGAGTAGCTACCCCGAGAGTGGTGCCTAGATGAACCTTTGCGAGACCTTGAGCTCCTACGAATTGGAGAAGCACTTGGGGGGCGACTGCTTGAGCTTCTCCCATCAGGAGAAAGGCTCCGTAAATAAACCCTCCTTGAACTTCTAGGTCTAGGTGAGACACTGCGTGAGTAGCTCCTTCTTGAGCTCCGCCTTGCCCTTGGCGAGACACTGCGGGAACGGTAGCAATGCTTCCTCTCGTAGTAAGTCTCATCTGGGGAATACTCCCTGGAGCGGTATCTTCTTCTCTCATAGTAGGAGTCATCTGGGGTATAGTCCCCGGAGCGATATCTTCTCTCATAGCAGGAGCCATCTGGGGAATAGTCCCTGGAGCGATATCTTCTTCCATAATACCGATCATCTGGTGAGTAGTCCCTGGAGTTATAAGGAGAGTAGTACCGGTCACGACAGCGCAATGGTGATCTGCTGTAAGGGGACCGTGACCGAGAGTAGGATCTGCGTCGACTTTCATAAGGAGAGTATGATCTGCGCCTCGTATAATAAGGGGAATATGACCTTCGTCTGTAATATGGAGAGTATGATTTCCTATGGCTGTACTGAGGAGAGTATGATCTACTCCTACTTCTATCCAGCGATGGGGGTGAGCGACTCCGGCTCCTCCTGATTGGAGAGTAGCTAGGAGATCGACGAGGAGAGTAGCTTGGAGTTCGTCGACGCACTAAAGAGAAAGAAGAACAGAAGATTAGAAAAGAACAATCATACAAGCCGCTGAGACCACAAATACTAATATTAAAATTCACGTACCACGTATTGTTCTTAGGCCAAGATACCGTCCTGGAGTAGGAGTACGCCCTCTTCGTCTCCTAGCCTGTAATAATATAGTTTTGAGTTAAATCACGGAAATACTAGACCACCACGAGAGAACAACACAGCCTAATAAGACTTGAACAATTGTTACGACATGGTCATAAATTCATAATAAGAAGAACATAAATCAGCACAATATTTAATTAAGCTTAAAAAGAGAGAGAAATGCAGGGCATACAACCCCATGATCTGATACTTCTTGTTGAGTTCGATTTGTTTGTTAGTTGTTTGGATTTTGGTGAAGAGCTGCTACACACAGCTAACCTGCTGCCACAAACACTTCAAGTGGAAGAAGCAAAGAACTTTCAAACTCAAATGAACTAATAGAAACCACATCCAGTAACTCTTATACAAAACGCAATTTGGCACAGAAGCCACTAGTGTTTTTGAATCTTGTAGTAGTCCACCAAATGATCAATAAACAAACATAAGCAACTATTACCTTCTCCACTGTGATTACACGGCCTTCAAGTACAGAGCGGTCCAAATACTTGATGCAGCGATCAGCCTCCTCAACACTGGACATCGAAACAAATCCAAAACCACGGGATTCTCTCGTGCACGGATCAACCACAAGATGAACATCCACAACCTAGGGAAAAGAATAAAAACAAAGGCAATAAGAAAAGAATAAAACCATTGAAAAATACAGTAACACATACAAGAAGAAATTTCAATGGGCAATTCTGTCGAATGAAGATTTGGTTGCTGTGCAAGTCAAAAAAAGGTGCAATTACTAGCATACCTTTCCCTCGGTCACAAAGTGCTTCTCAAGTTCTCGCTTCGTGATCCGAGGCGACAACCCTGTCACGTACAGATTGTTACCAGGATTATCAACATCACTTGAAGGGCTCCTGCCACCCAAAATACAATAAGATGATCAATACATTCAAGATGATCAATACATTCAACAGGTAAGACGACCCAATAAAAAGAAATGCATAAAGAAGCAGCTGGGTTAAGTCACCACCTTGACCGACTTCTTGACCTTGACACAGACACAGACCTCGAGACTGACCTACTGTATCGCTTGTTGGGGGACGGAGAACGAGAATACCTGGAAAATCAATCAAACATCATAATAAGCACACAGTCACGAATGAACCATAATCTTCATCAGAAGTCCAAGTTACACAGAACAGAAAGAACGCACCTTGACCTCCTGGAGTACGACATCTGGCACAATAGAAAAAAAAATCAGAATTTAGTTCCAAGACAAGAAGACGACTAAGAACAACGCATGATAAGCGGCATTTAATTAATAGGAAAAAAAAACACCAAAACTTGGAAAATGATAAATAAAAGTATCTAATCCAAAATGGAAAAGTGTGACATAAATTCTGCTCATGGTTTGTTCTCTCTCTCTCTCTCTCTCACTCTCTCTCTCTCTCTACAGAACAGATATCACAATTCACATGTTAAAACATTGAAACAAGGTTTTTGCTAATTTCACTTTTTGAGGTTGTCATTTCGGCAAACTTCTCCATGTTAAGCCGCAAAGTAAACAGATAAATATTGCATGTTCCATGATGTTATATTGCGCGTGTAATCCTAATCCTAATCAGGAACTTAAATTCAAAAACTACTTTCTCTATCTCAACAAGCAATATATCCCTTAGTCTAATGTTCATTTGATTGAAAAATCGTAAACCAAAGAAATAACATATAATTACCGCTGTATTATTCTGAGAAAAATTAAAACTGCGCCTACAACATATTTCCTAGGATTAATTCATACGACAAATAACGATTATCTTCCATTTTCAACAAACTCGGAATCAAAATTTTCATACAAAGATAAAGAACAACGAAACAGAATCTAATCGAACACCAAAACATAATCAGAGACCAAAAAAAAAAAAGATAACAGAAGAACAAGAGATCGAAACTTACCATAACAGAGAAGTGCAGAGAAAATTCTCGAAGAACACGAAAATGCTTTTTCTTTCGCTCGCGATTATCTGGACTCGCACACTGATCGTCTTCTGAACCTCTAGTACGGTTTAAAGAAAAAAAAATGGTCCTTCAAGAGTTGTGAAAAAATCCCGGGAGAAGGTTCTGGACGAGCGGACGCGAAGCCAACTTTCAATCCAGTTGAAAATTTCGTGGCTCGCGCTTCTCTACGGTTGTGATCATCTGCAACGCGCGTGCGGTCCCCTGGATTTTGCCACGTGGTTGATGGGGCTTGCTTCACTTTGACTTGATTGATGAATTTAGAATCATGATTTAAAATTATTTTTAATTTATATGTATTTTTATGAGAAAAAATATTGTAACGAACTATAATTCATGATTCGAACTATGATATAGATTCTTAAACAAAATACATACTAAAATCTCATTCATTTTACTGATTTAAATTTTTAATTTTAAGTTTTTACGATAAAAAAATTTTTAAAAAATATTATATTTAATTTTTTTTATTATAATAAAAAAATTTTAAAAAATATTATATTTAAACTTAAATTCGCAAAGTGAACGTACGTCTAGATTCAGAGGAATGGAATTACACATGCAATCTCTCTACCAAAAAAAAAGGAACATTTTGTAGACCACGTAAAATGAGTCGTGGGGATTTGGATTACACGTGCTACGAAACAATTCGTCTTTGGAGGCCGAAGGCCCGTTTTAGGTTATATTGACTTTTATCATAGTTAAATTTATTACAATAGTTTACATTTTGTGAACCAACAAAATTATGCTTATACTTTGTGTATTTGATTTATATCTTTAAATTTTGTGAGAGTTTTATGATTATTTATGCATATATTTGTATTTTATGAATTTTATATAGTTTTTAAATATCTTTAGTTGTTGGCATTCTCTAAAATAATTTATTTCTCTTGACATATGTCAATTCAAACTTAAAACTTGAAGTGTTATTGTAAAGTGTCTATAATAAAAGTTGATTTATGAAACTAATTAAATAAATGATATATTTTAAAATTATTTATTTTAAAATTATTTGAAATAAATAGCAGTTTACCGTTAAATTTCATTTACAATTAGTAAAAATATTTTTTCACATAAATTTTCATTTTACGATTGATAAAAAAGTTACACGTGAAAAAAGATTTTTTACCACGTAAATTATTCTTTACTAATCATAAATGAAACATTTACACCACAAACTATTATTTACTTTAAATAATTTTAAAATTTAACATTTACTTAATTTAGTTTTAAAAATCTGTTATTTACTATAATTTTTGACAATGTGTGTGGTTTTAATGGTTACTATAATATTTACTCATTAATGCGTATCATTATTTTAGTCATAAAATATTAATCCAACGGTTATAATAAATTATATAGTTGACTAAAAAACTTTATGACAATTAATAGATTTAGATTATTATTACGTCATATCATCATATTTATATATTTAGTGGTAACTACCGATGCAAACGTAACCATTAAAAAATCATAATTTCTGACAATAATAAATAAATGAGTAAATTCAAAAAGTTTTAAATAAACTATTTTCAGTTTTTCTTTATCACTAGTTTTTATCATTTATTTAAAACAACGATTATGTAAATTGTTATTAAAAAAAGAGAGAAAATGACAAAAAAAATAAAAGCAAAAGTAAGGGAAAAATCCGAAGTAAAAGACTAAGAAAAAAGATTTTAATTTATTTTGTTGCGTTTTAAATTTTTTTATTTTATTTTCTTTAATTTGTTTTTTATTTAATTTAGTGTAGATTTATTTTGTTTCAATGTATTTCTATTTAATTTTATTTTTTATTGGAATTATTTACAATAATTTTATCTAAGTAGTATCAAAAATTTGACGTTGTTAAAAATTTAAAATGGATAAAATGACTACAAATAAACTTAAAAATAATATATAAATATATTAAATAATAGTTATTTAAAAATTAAACAGGGATTTTTTTGCGGCCGTCGGATCAAAAAACAGAGCGGTTTAGATTGGCGCCTGAAGGACACACGCAGACAAGGGCGCGTTGGTGGTAAGCGTGGCAGTTGTCCGCGTCAGGTAGTGGGGCCCGCCACGTACTACGGTGGCGAATAAGACGACGGCAAATGGCCCAACTGTCGGCCGTGATATTTTCCGGTATGATCTAGTGTGTCTTGTACCGTGTAAGCTCAGTTTTTTAGCAAACAAAATGTTGACATGTAGCCACATAATTTAGCAAACTAATCATAATCCGCCACGTGGATTCCACGTTGAAGACTCCAATCAAGCACGACGCGTGGCATGTTCAAGTAAGCGTAGTACACTGAATCATTTCCTTAACCAAAAGAAAGAAAGGAAAGAAAAAAAAAAAAAAAAAAAGGGGACAAACTGCGCCTACAACATATTTCCTAGGATTAATTCATACGACAAATAACGATTATCTTCCATTTTCAACAAACTCGGAATCAAAATTTTCATACAAAGATAAAGAACAACGAAACAGAATCTAATCGAACACCAAAACATAATCAGAGACCAAAAAAAAAAAAGATAACAGAAGAACAAGAGATCGAAACTTACCATAACAGAGAAGTGCAGAGAAAATTCTCGAAGAACACGAAAATGCTTTTTCTTTCGCTCGCGATTATCTGGACTCGCACACTGATCGTCTTCTGAACCTCTAGTACGGTTTAAAGAAAAAAAAATGGTCCTTCAAGAGTTGTGAAAAAATCCCGGGAGAAGGTTCTGGACGAGCGGACGCGAAGCCAACTTTCAATCCAGTTGAAAATTTCGTGGCTCGCGCTTCTCTACGGTTGTGATCATCTGCAACGCGCGTGCGGTCCCCTGGATTTTGCCACGTGGTTGATGGGGCTTGCTTCACTTTGACTTGATTGATGAATTTAGAATCATGATTTAAAATTATTTTTAATTTATATGTATTTTTATGAGAAAAAATATTGTAACGAACTATAATTCATGATTCGAACTATGATATAGATTCTTAAACAAAATACATACTAAAATCTCATTCATTTTACTGATTTAAATTTTTAATTTTAAGTTTTTACGATAAAAAAATTTTTAAAAAATATTATATTTAATTTTTTTTATTATAATAAAAAAATTTTAAAAAATATTATATTTAAACTTAAATTCGCAAAGTGAACGTACGTCTAGATTCAGAGGAATGGAATTACACATGCAATCTCTCTACCAAAAAAAAAGGAACATTTTGTAGACCACGTAAAATGAGTCGTGGGGATTTGGATTACACGTGCTACGAAACAATTCGTCTTTGGAGGCCGAAGGCCCGTTTTAGGTTATATTGACTTTTATCATAGTTAAATTTATTACAATAGTTTACATTTTGTGAACCAACAAAATTATGCTTATACTTTGTGTATTTGATTTATATCTTTAAATTTTGTGAGAGTTTTATGATTATTTATGCATATATTTGTATTTTATGAATTTTATATAGTTTTTAAATATCTTTAGTTGTTGGCATTCTCTAAAATAATTTATTTCTCTTGACATATGTCAATTCAAACTTAAAACTTGAAGTGTTATTGTAAAGTGTCTATAATAAAAGTTGATTTATGAAACTAATTAAATAAATGATATATTTTAAAATTATTTATTTTAAAATTATTTGAAATAAATAGCAGTTTACCGTTAAATTTCATTTACAATTAGTAAAAATATTTTTTCACATAAATTTTCATTTTACGATTGATAAAAAAGTTACACGTGAAAAAAGATTTTTTACCACGTAAATTATTCTTTACTAATCATAAATGAAACATTTACACCACAAACTATTATTTACTTTAAATAATTTTAAAATTTAACATTTACTTAATTTAGTTTTAAAAATCTGTTATTTACTATAATTTTTGACAATGTGTGTGGTTTTAATGGTTACTATAATATTTACTCATTAATGCGTATCATTATTTTAGTCATAAAATATTAATCCAACGGTTATAATAAATTATATAGTTGACTAAAAAACTTTATGACAATTAATAGATTTAGATTATTATTACGTCATATCATCATATTTATATATTTAGTGGTAACTACCGATGCAAACGTAACCATTAAAAAATCATAATTTCTGACAATAATAAATAAATGAGTAAATTCAAAAAGTTTTAAATAAACTATTTTCAGTTTTTCTTTATCACTAGTTTTTATCATTTATTTAAAACAACGATTATGTAAATTCTTATTAAAAAAAAGAGAGAAAATGACATAAAAAAAATATAAAGGCAATCACTAGTTTTTATCATTTATTTAAAACAACGATTATGTAAATTGTTATTAAAAAAAGAGAGAAAATGACAAAAAAAATAAAAGCAAAAGTAAGGGAAAAATCCGAAGTAAAAGACTAAGAAAAAAGATTTTAATTTATTTTGTTGCGTTTTAAATTTTTTTATTTTATTTTCTTTAATTTGTTTTTTATTTAATTTAGTGTAGATTTATTTTGTTTCAATGTATTTCTATTTAATTTTATTTTTTATTGGAATTATTTACAATAATTTTATCTAAGTAGTATCAAAAATTTGACGTTGTTAAAAATTTAAAATGGATAAAATGACTACAAATAAACTTAAAAATAATATATAAATATATTAAATAATAGTTATTTAAAAATTAAACAGGGATTTTTTTGCGGCCGTCGGATCAAAAAACAGAGCGGTTTAGATTGGCGCCTGAAGGACACACGCAGACAAGGGCGCGTTGGTGGTAAGCGTGGCAGTTGTCCGCGTCAGGTAGTGGGGCCCGCCACGTACTACGGTGGCGAATAAGACGACGGCAAATGGCCCAACTGTCGGCCGTGATATTTTCCGGTATGATCTAGTGTGTCTTGTACCGTGTAAGCTCAGTTTTTTAGCAAACAAAATGTTGACATGTAGCCACATAATTTAGCAAACTAATCATAATCCGCCACGTGGATTCCACGTTGAAGACTCCAATCAAGCACGACGCGTGGCATGTTCAAGTAAGCGTAGTACACTGAATCATTTCCTTAACCAAAAGAAAGAAAGGAAAGAAAAAAAAAAAAAAAAAAAAAAAAGGTGACGAATCGTGGGGTGCAACGAAACGCCCCACCCTAGAAACGGATTCTCTCTTTTAGGGTAGGAAGGATTTAACTACATTTTGCCGTGTAAAAAAAAAACTACATTTTGTTAATATTTTATTAAATTAAGAAAATTCGTGATATAGGAAAAAAAAAAAAAGCAAGTAGCCGGTGCCGTGTAGTATAATTTTATATTGCTATAAAAAATTATTATAGAACATCATTATTTAATATTATCGTTGAGTTTATTGAGTCTGTAAATAATCTTACTTAATAAAACTCAAGTACAATTCAACTCTTATGAGAGGTATGGCCCTCAATCCCGCTACGGGGCTAAATTGGAATTTTTTTTATTGTTATAACACAATTATCTTGTACTCAAAATGCACCACAAGTCGCTAATTATGTTCACTATGTGGCCCTGCGCTCAAGCTTCCACACGTGAACTGCAATCACTTGGCCCTCATGGTTAGGTTCACTAGACACATTGACCAACGAGTGGCTCACTTAGCACATTACGTGTTGAGAATGGTTGAGAGTTGATACCTAATCATTCTTCCCAACAAGACTCCAAGGCTACATTCGAAGCATCAGACAACTAATCAAGAAGAGTGTCACGTTGAGCAAGAGCATTCCCTAAATAGGTGGATCAGTATACATAGCTTAGTATTAATATCACACACAGCGCAGATTTCAAATCCACGTAGGAAAAAGACGAGAAGAAAAATGAGAAAATAAAAAAGAAAAAAAGGAAAAAAAAAACATTGTGCACTTTTGTAAAGAGCCATTGTAGGCCTCGTTGACTTCACAATTTTGAATTGTAAAAACATGATTGCCCACACATTGGCGCAATTAGCGTTTACTATTTATGAAGATCGTGTTTTGTTCGAGAATTTCCTTAGGTGTATTAACTATTTTCTTGCAGCTGATATGGCTGATATGAATTAATAAATGATAATTTCATTTTCAAAATTTTTGTTTGAATAAGCGGTAAAAAATATGACACGAATACGACATGTGACACGAATTACTACCCTTAATTTGAGGTTTTTTTCTCTTATTTATGTAAATTTTTTGTAGTTCAAATTGACGTTTGATGGTGTAAGGTCTAAATAGAGAATAAAAATTTAAACTAGCATTTGGTTACATTATTAGAAATATAGGTTTTTTAAAAATATGAGTGAAAATGATTTGTGAGAACCTTTGAGTTAGTTTTGTAAACATCATTTTGGATTAGAACTCAAAAAATTTTGGGAGGGGGAGGGGGTAAAGTTCTATAGAACTTATACACTATGCTTGGAAGGTGGGAGAAGGGTGGATGAAGAGTAGTGAAGAGAAGGGGGAATCCGCTGTTTAGTTAGAGAGAGTTGGGGAGAAAGAGGAGATACGAAGAGAGAGTCTCTCCCTTAAGACCCATAATTATTTATCTTTTTAATTGATGGAAGTATTTAACCAATCTATCAAATTTTAAATTGAAAAAGACCCTTTTATCCTTAAAAAATATTATTAACAAATAGTAAAATATATAATATAATAATTAAATAAATAATTATCAATCATCATTTTAACACTCTCTATCTTCTACCAAGCATCATACTTGAATTACTATAATTCTCTTAATCATTTTTATTCTCCATCTTTCTTACTCTCTATCCCTCCTAACAAAGTCATAATAGAGTCAAGTCAACGGAAATAATAGAAAATAGGCAAATATGAAAAGCTTAAGGAAGTATATAGGCCAACTTTTAGTTATAGAAATTAATAGGCCATAATTTGTCAAGTTATGGTTCATAACTAGATAAGTTATGGACAAACTTATCAAGTTATGGTTCATAACCAGACAAATTATGGATAAAAATTGTGATTTATGGACAATAACTTGTCACGTTATGGTTCATAACCAGACAAGTTATGGACGAAAATAATAATTTAACCTATTTATTAACTTATGTAAACTATTAACCTATTAATTTTAATTCATCTCAAGTATTAACATATTTACATCTTTCTCCTTACAGTCAACCCAAAATCCAAAGACCAATATGCAACCAGAGAACCCTCCAACCAAACGGGCAGGCAATAGGCAAATGGAGCGGGTCCGTAAACCCAACCGACATAAACGAACGGTGTAACCGGTAGGTGGTAGACACCAAATTCCCTCTCGTTTCTTTGCACCTCCTTTTGATCTTTCTATCTTTAAACCCGCGAAAAAAGCAAAAAGCCTTCCAAATCAAAAATCCAAAGAGTTAAAAAGGCATCTGAAGAACCCTGGAACTGGAACTAACTGTTCTGGAAGGCGACGAGCTCAAATGGAGCCCATCAAAGCAGCCAACGAACTCCATTTCCGCGTCGGGTTCTCCGGCCACAGTGGCCACCTCAGGCTCGACCCTCTCTCTTCCCTTGAGCGCTCCGATCCTCTCAAATCTCTTCCCGATTTCATTTCGGTCCGTTTTTTCACTTCCCAACTTCTATTGTCATGTTCCCTTTTCTTGCTCACATTTTGTTTTTTGCATTTTATCCCTTTTCTCTTTGGAAAAAAGAAGAAATTGTGAATCCTTTTGGTTCTTAGGGCTGACGCAAAATTGTAACTAGCAATTTTTTTTTTTTGGGTTGCTTTTGTTTTACTTTATTATGTTGGATTATTGTTTTTCTTTTTAGCATTTTACTTCTATAATTGATTCATCGTGACGCTGAATTGGATTGTAAAAACAGTCGAATTGGAGGCTTAAATAGAATCCCTCATTTGATAATTGAATGAACAACATACCTTTATGTGTTTATGGAAAACAGATGAATGTTTTCAAATTCAATTGCTGATAACACACTATCAGTGTTCATATTTGTTCTAAGGTGGTTTTTTTTTTTTTTTTTTTTTTTTTTTTTCCAGTCACCTGCGTTTCCCAAGGAAACACCTGAATCAATAAAATCTTATGTAGAGGAGACTTATCTCTCGCCAAGGTTGGATTCTGAGTTATTTTCACCTGAAAAAGCGGGGAGGCAATGGGATTTTGACTGGTTTGACAAGGCAAATGTCCCACTGGAGCCTTCAATACCGCGGTCTGTCATAATACCCAAGTGGGAATTACCGTTCAGACGTCGAAAAAAGGGATCAGAGCAAGGAAAATGGGAGCCCAGATCAGTGCAGGTACTTAGCATTTCTTTAAACTGTCTGTCATCTTCTAAACAAAGAGATATTCTGGCTTATTGTGAAATAATCTTTAAAGTTGTAATCAATCATTCCTTGTCTCTGAATCGTGCACAGAATTCTGTTATCATTTTAGGTCGATGTATCAGAAATAACAGTAGGAGCTCAAGAATCTGGTTCATTACCACGTGTGACAAAGGATTTCATTAGAGGAAGCATTAGCAACCGCCCTTTTCGTCCTGGCGGTTTAGATGATTCCCAATCCTTAGAAAGAATCCTTCCTGATGGTGCTACCAATGGAGAATGGGTTCGTGAACTTCTACGTGGTGGCCCTTCCCAGACTATTCCCCCAGGATTTAAGCAAGGTTTAGACCTGGGTGACATCAAGGTTATTTACATTTCATTCAGATTGGAAAACCATATTATTTACTTTTTTTTTTTTTGGCTCGATTGTAGGATCTATTGTTACTAATACAGTTTCTTTTAATTGTTTTTTGAAGGCATATCCATGTGAATGGAGTGTCTGCAAGGATCAAAGTTCGCCAAAGAGTAAATCCGACAATAAGCTGGTCAGTTAGTGTTATTTTGGGTTCACCTGTTAAGTATATATCTCATAGCTAGGGCTTTCTAATTTAATGGAATAGATATTCCTACATTGGTCTCCATATAATATATTTTTCAAAATTTCATATCATAGTTGTTCCACTTATTTTAAGTTCGATAAGTGTTCTTTATGTATTGCTACCATTTGCAGAATGAATTGTCTGTACAGTTTGATGACTTAATCAAAAAGGCTTGGGAAGAGGATGTCACTGAATTCGTGGAAGATGGTATATATGCCAAGCCGTTTTAATCTATTAAATGTATGCAAATTTCTCTATAGAATATGATATCATGAAGAGATGGAGCTTGCTGGTTGAATTATTATATCAGGGCAGCTGAGTAGCGAATATCATTCTTTCAGTGAGCTCAGCTTTTCATTTAACCCTAAAAATTTTGCAAAAAGCCTTTTGAGGCTGCCTGCTCATTTGATTCAGTATGGAACTCATAAGCCAAGTTGATAAACTTAGAACATCCAAGGGAAAAGAAAGATCTAGAAAAGTTTGCTCTTTTCTTTTTATCTTTCATTTCGTTTTTTCTTCTCCCCTTTTCATTCTTTTTAATTTAGCTAATATAGTGCCGTGTCTTAAGTTCATTTGTCAGAAAAGGAATCTGTTAAGTCAGAACCTGAAGCAGAGTCTATTAAATCAGAAGCAGAAGCAAAAGAGTTGGATGCACCCAGTGATGCTTCTAATACTGAATTATCTGCATTGGATGAGATTCTATTAGTTGAAGCAGCAGAATCAAAAGCAAAAGATCATAATGGCGGTGGTGAGGACCAGAAGGAGGTAACTACAAGTAGTAGTAGTAGTAGTAGCAAAGTTGTAGTTTATGGAAACTGTCTATTGGTGCACATTCAAACATCTTGCTGCGCAAGCCTGTCTCTTTAAATGCTTGACTTTAATGTCTACATTAGCTAGTTTATAAACTTACAGGTCTGGGCTGTTACTGGAGGCAGTGAATGGACTTCACGTCGTTTTCATGAGCTTGTTCCTGACATGGCACTTGATTTTCCTTTTGAATTGGATGCATTCCAGAAGGAGGTATTGATTGATAAAAGCTCTCCTTTATTTTATTAACCAGGTAGCTTGATCATGGAAGGATTGAAAATTTGTGTTATAATGTGGAAAATGATTTTGTTTGAGGAGAGAAAATATTTTTTATGTTCATTTCTGAAGCAAGGAATTTTAGGATTCATGTTTTTCCTAATTTTCTATAGCCACAATGATGGTAAGAATCATTTTAGCTTAACTATCTATTTCTTTAGTCTCTCTCTCTCTCTCTCTCTTTCAATCTTCCTTTCCCTAATTCCCTTCGTCTGTTAGCCCTAATTTTTGCATGCTTTAAAAGGTTTGGAGATTTATTGTTTTTGAATTGGCAAAAGTTACTTAAATATCATGATAGTACATCTACTCTGCATTGAGATGTCATCGCAACTTCAATCCAGTAATAAATTACTGGGCATGCTTTTGAGTTTTTTGCGTGTTTTTTGAAATGATTGTATTGCTTTATGTTATCTTGTTTTCTGTCTCTGTGATAATTTAGTGGGCAGTTCAAATTTTGTTGCTTGCACACTAAATAACCATTCCCCTCCTTTGTTATGTAACAATTACAGGCGATCTATTATCTTGAAAAGGGGGAGTCTGTTTTTGTGGCTGCTCATACTTCGGCAGGAAAGACTGTTGTTGCAGAATATGCATTTGCTTTGGCGTCAAAAGTATAGTAAATATCCTTGCGTTGTCAGGATTGTACTTTTTTGCATCAATTATGTTAAAGTTTTATGTTTATTCAAATGATGCAGCATTGTACTAGAGCTGTCTATACTGCCCCAATTAAAACCATAAGCAATCAAAAGTACAGGGATTTTTGTGGGAAATTCGATGTTGGACTTCTGACAGGCGATGTTAGCTTGAGGCCTGAGGCTTCTTGTCTCATTATGACCACTGAAATATTAAGGTCAATGCTCTACCGGGGCGCTGATATTATACGTGATATTGAATGGGTAAAAGGGCTCTTTCCTATCAACTGTCACTTTCATCCTTCTTTCTACAGATCTTATTCCATTTTTGATTTTTGATTTTTAAACATTTTCCATAAGCAATTCTTGAAGACTTCCCCCCCTCCCTTGTATAGGTTATCTTTGACGAGGTGCACTATGTCAATGATGCTGAAAGAGGTGTCGTTTGGGAGGAAGTTATCATCATGCTTCCGAGACATATTAATATTGTTCTTCTTTCAGCCACAGTAAGTGGCCTTATGTACTGTTGTTCTCAGTTACAATGCTCCAGGGAATATTACAGTTTTGAATTTAGGATTGCCTGTCTTAATATTATTTTAGTAGTTCAGGGCACACTTTCTAATACATGCTTTGAGCATCATACAGGATAAATGTCAATTATATTGCATCCTCTGGTATAACTTTTAAATTAATACTTCAGCTTAATAAAGGCACATGTGCATTATTGTTCTACATGGGTTGATGTGGTCACGTCCCCTTTAACAAATTTGCTCTGGCTCAGGCTATGCATGAAACATTTGTTGTCAATTTTCAGGTACCTAACACAGTTGAGTTTGCCGACTGGATTGGACGTACAAAGCAAAAGCAAATCCGTGTCACTGGGTTAGTAGTGAATCTTTGTTTCTTTTGATTTATTTGCTCTTTTGAGAATTTTGAATTTCATTTCTAAATTGATTTCTTTGCTTTCTAAATTGGTTATGAAAAACAATGTATATTACTTTTGTTTGTCTTCAGGACCACCAAAAGACCAGTGCCATTGGAACACTGCGTCTTTTACTCTGGAGAAATCTACAAGGTATGTGAAAATGAAATTTTTATGCCTCAGGGACTGAAAGTTGCTAAAGATGCATTCAAGAAAAAAAATGTAGCTAGTAGCGGTACTGGATCACAGAGTGGAGGCTCAGCTGCTTATGACAGTAGTCGAGCTCAGAAGCGTGAAAATTTTACTCGGGGAAACAAGAATAAGCACTTTGGTTCCCAGGGTTCAGGAAAGTTTCCTGGAAGTGGCGGAGGGAACCAAAACAATGGCAATGGTTTCAACAATTGGGGTTTAAGGAGATCGGATGCCTCTTTGTGTCTGTCACTTATCAACAAGCTCTCAAAGAAATCTCTGTTACCTGTATGAATATGATTCCCTGATGTATAAGATATTTTCTGCTTTATTCCTTGAGTTGATGCTGAGTTAATTTAATCAATTGTGATTGTGATACCATGGATTTGAGGAGCCACGGAGTACTCTTTTTCTCTTATTTTGTGAAGAAAAAATAGAAATGAAACAAAAGAAGATGAAAAAGGCATAAGAAGAGGAAGAGGGAGCTTCTTAAGTTGTTTTCAATTTTTTGATTAATTCATTTTTCTCCATGTAATTTTTTTTTTTAATTGGTAACAAAAAATTTAGCCTTGTTCTTCCACTCTAATATGTTATAATCTATTATTAAAATTTAGTATTGTATGTTAAGATTTCATCAATAAAATTGTTTCTTATTAAAAAAGTGTTGTATGCTCTATTGCTATATAGATTTGTTCAGTGAGCTCAGTCAATTAGCTAGGCTTTCTCCTTTTCGTCCACTTTCCTCCGTATCTGCTATATTAGTATGCAACTTTTGATTATTTCTGCA
The DNA here is from genome assembly GCF_000414095.1 of Morus notabilis. NCBI lineage: Eukaryota > Viridiplantae > Streptophyta > Magnoliopsida > Rosales > Moraceae > Morus > Morus notabilis. Next base: position 701,408 of record NW_010364303.1, read on the forward strand.
CTTGTGGAGCTATTATAAGAATTTTTGTTTTATGTATGGCACAACTTGAACCGAAGAGTAGGGGGTTAATTTTTAATTCTTATAGGAGTACTAGATGGTCATTAAGCAATTTATATTCATGCATGCGTACACTGTTAATGTTCCTTTTCTTAATTGAAATGCTCTTTAGAAAACTGCAACTTCTTGGTTCGTTACTTCTTATCATCTATCTATTTACTTGGGTGTCTAGGTGGTTATATTTTGTTTCTCGAAAAATCGATGTGATAAGTCAGCTGATAGTATGACTGGGACTGATCTCACTAGTAGCTCTGAGAAAAGTGAGATTCGTATTTTCTGTGACAAAGCATTTTCTCGTCTCAAGGGCTCTGACAGGAATCTACCACAGGTTTGGTGGATTTGCAATCGTTTCTTTTTTCTGGGATATAGTTTTTGGGCTTTGGATGTAAAATAATTCATCACTTGTGCAGATTGTCAGAGTTCAAAGTCTCCTCCGTAGAGGGATTGGTGTGCATCACGCCGGACTGTTACCCATTGTCAAGGAAGTTGTTGAAATGCTTTTTTGTCGTGGTGTGATCAAGGTAAAATTACATTACTTGCGTACTATTTTAATGTTTTATGTGTGTGTGCATATGTACGAAAAAACAAAAGTCGAAAAAAGAAAAGAAAAGAAATGATAAGCTACATCTGATGATCTTAGGAGGCTATAAAAAATACTGCTAATTCAAAGCTGTGTTTGAACGCAAGGGTTGCAATTTAGGATTTTATTATTATTATTTATTTATTTATTATTCATCTTTGCAGTTGCTAATTTCTCTGTTCTTTTCACAGGTTTTGTTTTCAACCGAGACTTTTGCAATGGGGGTTAATGCCCCAGCAAGAACAGTAAGTCTTCAATGCATTCTGTTCATTAGCAACATGTAAAGGGTTGTAAATGTTCATTAAGTATGCATTTTCTACAGCTACTCCTAGTAACAGATGTGACTTCATTGTTTTGAATTTTATTTATTTTGCAGGTTGTTTTTGATACATTAAGGAAATTTGATGGCAAGGAGTTTAGACAATTACTACCTGGAGAATACACTCAGATGGCAGGTCGTGCAGGCAGAAGGGGGCTTGATACAATTGGTACAGTTGTTATAATGTGCCGTGATGAAATCCCTGAACAGAGTGATTTAAAGCGTGTTATAGTTGGAAGTGCAACCAAGCTGGAATCTCAGTTTCGGCTGACCTATATTATGATCCTACATCTCCTTCGTGTTGAAGAATTGAAGGTGAATGAAGAACATTCTTACAGTTCTTTTCCCGGGGAAAGAATTTGAGGATAGTGAAATTATGGAAGTTTTATTAAGAAGTTAGAAGCCTGTTTCAAATTTTACAAGCAATAACTTAAAGCATGCTGCACTTTGGTGCAAACTTAAGACATGTGGTTACTCTTCATCCTTAACTTCCTGTAACTTATGAAGGTGCAAGAACATAACTGGTATTGTTGGAATACTGTTGTTAATATTGTCAGCCAAGTGGATTAATTTCTTAACCTCGTAGTCAATTCATGATTTTCTCCTCTGAGCTGGGGTTTAAACATTTCTTGGACACGTTTTAACATTTTGAAAAGTCTTTATTAACAAAACGAGCTTAGATGTTTGTGATGGCAGCTGGCGGGGTATCCTCAAAGTAAATTTAGGTAAATTTTAGCTCATCACAATTCACAATGAAGGGGCTGCCTTATGCATTTGGCATGCTTTGGAGTATTCTATGTAGCATATTTTGGTTTTGTTTTTGTTAAATGTTCTTTTTGCCATTTTACCTTGGGGAATAGGTCCTTTTTTCTATCGTAAGTTTGACTTTGACTTTAACTGAGAAGAATAACTAGGCATGAGTTTAAGTTTCTATCTCAATTTTTCTGTGGACCATAACTGCAGGTAGAGGACATGTTGAAAAGAAGTTTTGCCGAGTTTCACACTCAAAAGAAACTACCAGAAACACAGCAACTTTTGATGCGAAAGCTTGCTCAGCCTAGAAAAGCAATAGAGTATGTCAAGTAAACCGATTACTTGTTATGTCTTGTGAGAAATAGTGTTGCTTAGGCATGAATCAGTTCAGCCATTTAAGCCGCATTCTAACGTCATCCAATGGATTAGATTTCGTTACTTTCAGTACTTTCTTGTAGTTGACTGTATAAGTATAATATCTTCATTCTGACATTACTACACCATTTCAAATCTTTTCCTGAGACGCGAGCAAGAATATTTGGCTGATGGATCGTGTACCATGGCTGTTTGGGTGTAGATGTATAAAAGGTGAGCCAGCCATTGAGGAATATTATGAGATGCACTCAGAAGCTGAGAAGTATAATAAGGAAATATCAGAGGCAGTCATGCAAACCTCTCTTGCCCAACATTTCCTTACTCTTGGAAGAGTGGTAGTTGTGAAATCACAATCAGTGAGTCCTTATACATGGCTTATATCTATTCCCGTCAAAACTTGCAGTATCAACTTAGTTTTTTCCTAATCTTTCAAAATATTAGTTAGAGTTACTATATTTGATATTAAGTTGAAACATCAAACTAGGACAGCTAAAGAAAATTGTTGAAATTTTGCTAGCAGTTGGGGGAAATTGCACCTCCTGCTGTCATCCACTCTCAAACCAAAGTTGAATTGCTGATGGTTTTATGGTTGGTTCTCATAGGCCTCCTATTTGGCACACTTATGCAAGGGAAAGCAACTGTTGTTGTTGTTGTTGTTGTCGTTGTCTTTTTATTTTTATTTTTTTTTCTTTCCATTAGGAACATAAGATTCAGTACTATTTTTGTTTGATTGTCAAAAACAAACAATGCACTATCAACTTCTTTGTATTGCATGGGTAGTTAAGGTACTAACTCAGTATATCACGCACTTGTAGCAGGCACAGGACCACTTACTTGGAGTTGTTGTGAAAATACCATCCACTAATATGAAGCAGTATATTGTTTTAGTACTGAAACCTGAATTGCCATCAATGACGCAAACTCCCCTGGTGAGCGGTAAATTGCAAGATAGCAGAAGTGGTGATCTCCAACAAGGTTATTATGTGATGCCAAAATCAAAGCGTGGTCTTGATGAAGAGTATTGTTCATCTGTCACTCCTCGCAAAGGATCGGGTGCTATTAAAATAAAATTACCATACAATGGTGTTGCTGCCGGAACAGCTTACGAGGTTAGAGGTATTGATAACAATGAGTTTTTATGCTTATGCAAGTGCAAAATAAAGATTGATCAGGTTGGGCTTATTGAGGATGCTAGCAATGCTGCTTACTCCAAGACAGTTCAACAGCTTCTGGATACAAAATCTGATGGAATTAAGTATCCTCCCGCTCTAGATCCAATAAAAGGTATGTCCTGTGTCTTATGAAGGTAACGAGTGGGCATTAATTTGGTGGATTTAAAGTTACTTGTTTAGTTTTATATGTTATTTGTAGAGGAGTATTATAATGTGAAATGAAACTATGGTACAATTGCCCCTTGAACTTGTCGTGATTTAGCAAATTGCCCCCACAAACTTTTAATTTTGACAATCAACTCCCTGAACTCATCAATATGCCCCATTTTACTAAATATGCTCAAATTGTTTATTAGAGTTGGGGGATTAAAGGTTGAGAAATTGAAAGATTTGTGCTGCAGTTGAATTGGGATGTTAGAATTTTTCGTCAAACGTTCTATTTCGACACTTAACACAAACATTGTCAAAATGGGGCACATGACAATAATTTTACAAGTTGAGGGGACAACTTGCCAAAATTAAAAGTTTAGAGGGTAAATTGCTAAACCCTACAAGTTCAGGGCACAAATTTAAAAATAGCCAAAACTTTCTTATTTTGTGAAATATTGTGGAGAGTTCACTGTTAGGGTTGTTTACTATATAGCGTGCTAGGAGAATCAGAAAAACTTAGTATTACTCTCTTTAGACTAACCTTCTGGTAGACCTCCTATTAGGTATACATATGTATGTCGTAATAAGGTGTAATAGAAGGAAATAGGTATAGTTTAGTTTGATGAATTACTAGTCATGTGTAAGTGGTTAGAGATTTGTTAGTTGGTTTGTGGATTATGAGTCAGCTTACTTAGTTAGGTAGTGGGTTATGAGTAGGTTGTATGGGACAAGAGCTGTAAAGGGAAGTTGAGGGAAGGAGATTGGAAATTTTTGGGGGTGTTTTTACTGGGAAAGGCTTGGATTTCCAAGAAGGGGAGAGTCAGTAGAATTTCTGTATTTTATCATAGGGTTCTTTTCAATCAATAAAGTGTTTCCATTATAATAAATTCTTTTGTGCTAATCTGTTGTTTGTTCCCAAATTTTTCTGGGCCTTACCATCTTCATTATGTTGATTTCCATTTAGACTTGCAGTTGAAAGACATGACTCTTGTGGAAATGTACTACAAATGGGAAAACCTGCTGCGAAAGATGTCAGAGAATAAGTGTCATGGGTGCATAAAACTGCAGGAGCACATTAAGTTAGCTGAAGAGATAAAGAGACACAAAGAGGAAGTTGATAAACTTGAATATCAAATGTCGGATGAAGCTCTACAACAAATGCCTGATTTTCAGGGCCGGGTAAATCTACTTTATGTGAATCTTTCTTTGTGACAGTTGACAACATGGTATAACTTGTCTGATTATGGGCACGGGGTCCAATTAATATATATGTTGTCACTTGTGATTTTGTAGATTGATGTGCTGAAGGAAATTGGCTGTATTGATGCTGACCTTGTAGTTCAAATAAAAGGCCGTGTTGCATGTGAGATGAATTCAGGGGAGGAGTTAATATGCACGGAGTGTTTATTTGAGAATCAATTGGATGACTTAGAACCAGAAGAAGCTGTGGCACTAATGTCCGCCTTCGTTTTTCAGCAAAGGAATGCATCCGAACCTTCCCTCACCCCCAAGTTGTCTCAGGCTAAACAGAGGTCAGGCTCACCCCTAACCACACATCCAAGATTCGTATTTCTTTTCTACATATTTCAAATGGTTGTCCTTGCTTTTTTGTGTCTGAATGTTTATCTCCGACATGAATTCTGGTCAGTACGGAATTTAAATTCTTTATTGATGAAGCTCTAGGTTTGTTTGTCCCATTAGTGAATTCATGAATCATGGTTATTAGGAAATATGATTTTGTTTTCCGTTGAACCTCTTGCTCTGTCCCTGTTGGCGAATTATGAAATTATATAGCTATGCTTATATTTATATTTTCAATAAACATAAATACCAGTTGCAAATTGCATGGTTCTCCTGCCCAATAATAGTGTATAAGAAATGAGGTTATGGTGTTCGTGCTTGCATTGCCGTGGTCATATGCATAATTGCAATAACATGTTTGGTTTAATTTTTTCTATGATACAAGAAAGTCTTAATTTGAGATGAAATTAAACACTCATTCGACTCGTTTTTTCCTCCGTATTCAGACTGTACGATACAGCAATAAGACTAGGCGAGCTCCAAGCTGCGTTCAAAGTTCAGATAAACCCCGAAGAGCATGCCAGAGAGAATCTCAAATTTGGCCTTGTTGAAGTGGTTTATGAATGGGCAAAGGTTTGCTTTGGAAAGTGCTTTTGTTTTGACCCATCTCCTTTTGGAATGTTGCATAATCTTACTTTTCTCTGTGATGGCAGGGGACTCCCTTCGCAGATATATGCGAGCTTACAGATGTTCCTGAAGGCATGATAGTGCGGACAATTGTCCGGCTAGATGAAACGTGCCGCGAATTCAAAAATGCAGCAGCGATCATGGGTAATTCAGCACTCTACAAGAAAATGGAAACTGCTTCGAATGCCATAAAACGTGACATTGTTTTCGCAGCTAGCTTATATGTCACCGGAGTCTGACTTAGTCATAACTTGAAGGTATGTTAATGCCCAGAATACTGAAGGATGTCGAGATTGTAATCTTTCTTGTGTACATTAGTTATTGTTTTCCAGAGCATGGTAATACGTACTATAGTTATTTGATTAGGCGTCGGATAAGCATACATGATGATGTTGATCAATGGTGACAAATATTGAATGTACGATTTTTCACATTTCAGCAGAGAAGCCAAAAACAACTAGTTAAGTCATTGACGTACGGACGAAGTCATTGATGTATTTTTAAATGTCAATCCTCCATGTAGAAGTAAAATAATTTAATTAATCTTTCAAGTCCAGAGCAATTAGCAAGTGCACCTTTTTTATTCAATTCAAAAGAAATATGATGGAAGTTTTTCTTGCTATTTATTTTAAAGAGTATTTTGTGACATGATATGATACTCTGCCGATAAGGCTCTATTTTAAATTGATAGACGTGTATCAAGTTTTGTCAATATTATATACTTTTTTATTTTGACGTGATGTTGAACAACTTTAACATTTAAAACATTTTTAGTACCGACAAGGGTAGCCCTTTTAGTAGAAAGCTCCTCAGTTTTATGTGCGAGTCCGTTGCTAGCAAAAGAAAAACGACATGAAATGATATATTATGGGAATCCTTATTTTGGAGGGAAGAAGAGCATGAGCACCCGAGTTTTACCAGGCCATGCAAACGACATGAAATGATATATTATGGAAATCCTTATTTTATTAACTGTTAAAACAGAATAATATCAGCTATGATAGTTTACTAATGTTAGACGGGTCTCACCCAAATGAAATAAAAAGCAATATAATGGCTGCATACACAAGCATACGTACACCAATCATACTTGACCCTCTCAAACAATGGCATATTACCCCCATGAGTATGGTCAAGTATGCTTATTTTGCAACACCAAATTTTAAAATAATATATAAATAAATGATAGCCAAAATAAGGTAATAGCAGCAATCCACCCTCCATTTCAATTGTCCCTCTTACTGGGCTTGCCGCCTTGCCCGAAACAAAGAGCTATCTGAATCAAAATCTTATTTGTCAATTCGAGTTAGACAAAAGTTCAAAAAATCAGATTTATCCAAAAAAAAAAAAAAAAAAAAGTTCAGAAAATCAAAGATCAATTAGTCTGAATCTATATAATAGAAAGCGCATGCGGGTACTGTTCTCACGCTTTTTTCGACCGAAAACACGTGAACAGTGTGTTAACAATAATATGGATAATATAAAGAAGAATAATATATAATAATTTTTGGAATAACAAAATAATGAAATTGTTACAACACAAATTCAACATTTCTACGAAACTTGGAAAAACGAATTGGCAAGGATGTCGAGGCACGTGAACCATGCTTTCTTTAAAACAGATTTGTCCCCTCCGGCGAGTGTTTAAGGTAACATTCGACGTCCGTCTCCTAAGATACAACGACAACGACAGTAGCTTAAAATACTATCGGAACCGTCCGGCGAACTAGAACTCGGGACCTTCCCCCTATCACCAAAACCAAACGAAAAAAAAACACACAAAGAACTTCGGAAACAAGAGAGAAACCGAGAGAGAGGAAGAGATTTCTGAATGTGTTGTATGTTTTCCTTCATGTTGAGAACCCTTTATATAGGCCTTTGATCAAGAGTGTTACAAAACATAGATTAATGAGAATTAGGCACACATTATTACGGGGCTAATACCATTCAATCTCCCCAGGATGAATCCGGCCACCTTTTGACACCAAGGTTCGGATTTTTGATGGAAAAACCAAAGTCATTAAGGTCTCCATAAAGCCTATTCGGTTTTTTCCTTCATCAAGTCCCATTACTCACCTTAAGCACACCATAAAACTCATTTACCGACCATTAAGCACTCCATTATGGTTATTAAGTTCGATTTTGGCTGGCAAAAAAATAAAATTAAATTGCAAAACAAGGCTTGCACGGAGTGGATTTTTCGGTCTGACATTCGTGTCCGCAGGCGCACACATTGGGCCCTTAACCCGTTGGGATCATGATTCGCACCCCCCCTGCGCGTGAAAGAGTTTCTCTAGTATACATGCTTATCTAGGCTGTAAAGTACAATCACTTATAAACACCACCAATGCTTCATTCCTAGCCAATGTGAGATTTTATAATTTTCAAACTAACTTAACCATTTTAAGTGGCATTCTTAAAGCATAAATTTCTCATTCACCCAATATCCATTTTGAGCGTATGAATATCCAGTTTTGATCTCATTAGGATGAAAAACGCAAATCTATCGAAACTCGTCCCCAAAAGTTATTAGACACCATTCTAATATGAATCTCAAAATGGGCTTTTAACATGGCTTAATAAGCCATTTTTGCCAACACAATGAACCCATTTGCACATTGTTTTTTTTTTTTCCTAATTTTCGTTCTTTCTTTTTCCTCTTACTTTTTTCCCTAAAATTTTATTATTGCCTACTTAAATATTTTTCTTGATGGTACCTTAAAACTTATTTATTCTTTTATTTTAATTCTTTATTGACTTTTTTTTTTTTTACTTTTGTTTTGAAATTTTATTTTTCTTTCGTTTTGATTTTTTTACCTTAAAATTTATTTATCTCTTCATTTTGGTCATTTTTTAACTACTTTTTTTATTTTCTTTTTTATTTATTGATTTTAGTCTTTTTTCTAATTTTTTTTACTACTTGACCTAAAACTTTATTTTTTAAAAAAATTTAGTTTCTTTTTGAGATTTTATAATCATATGTTTTATATTTTTAATAGAACACAGTAATAAAACTTAGTACACGATTATTCTCCCACGTACATAGCACTTATTTTTAACTGGTATAAAATAGAAGGAACTAGATAGATTTTACCAGCACACCACCGCTGGAGCTATAGGGATGGCAACCGGGTGGGACGAGGGTAGGAATGTGTATCCCACCCCACACTTAACCCCCCACCTGTTTAATTTAAAATGAGGTTGGAGTTGAAGAATATGCATTAAGAGAGTCATTCTCTACCCATTTACCCATCGAGAGTTTAAAAAAAATAAATAAATCTTGTAGCATTATTATACTAAAAATAAATTTTTATTTCACTAATATAATCATTAATGTCTCATAAAAATATACCAAAAACAACATCCAAACATTAACACAATCTAAAAACTAAATTTTATAAAACAAACCAAAACTTTAAAATATTAAAATACTAAAACACTAATCTCTCGAATTTAAAATAAAAGTACATATAATCGGGTTGGGTTGGGTTGGGTTAGAAAGCGGAAGAGCTTCTCCTACCCTGCACAACCCCTCAACTCAAGTTTATTTTTAACCCCCTACCCGCCCCCACCTCATATATTATTATTACTCATACCAGGGCTACTAGGGTACCACGTCCGTACAGAACAGGAAACCAGTCAACAGTGGGTTTACTGACTCTGGAATTGGAAACATGGTGTCATCAATGGCTGGGTCCCGCTTGGAAGATTCATCATAGTTGGTCACGGAAGTAGAACCCGAGTTGCAGCTCTCGTCACTCGTGTTGTCCGTCTTTAATCCACATACAAAAAAAAAAAAAAAAAAAAAAAAAAAAAAAAAAAAAAACACAAATTAATTTTAAGATTCTAAAAAATAGGGACAACATTTTTCTTTTAACAAGTACAATGCTTAAATCTTGTTTCTTTTAACAAGAGTAGCATTTTCGAGTTGCTGATAGAAACCTTTATTTGCAGCACATACTGAGTTGAAGCAGTTGGAATTATCTCCTCTCCTTAACTCAAATTCTAAAGTGATTTTCTTTTCTCTCTCTCTTTTTTCTTTTCTTTAGGAATTCTAAAGTGCTTTTCAAGTCATGCCAAAAAAAAAAAAATTGAGAATTTTTTTAAAAATAAATTATTAGTAATTCTTTAATTTTAATCGTTAAATTTGTGTTAAAAATTATCAATTTTGTATATTAATTTAATATGATTTTAATGAGATTTAATGATAAACTCACTCTTACCAAAAAAAAAAAATTGGTATGTAAGAGAAACTCCCAAAGAAATTATAACAAGCACTAAGCAAAAGTACGTACCTTGTGATGTAAATGTTGCTCGTCAAAAGAGTTATAATTCGTGTAGTCGTTCATCTCTTCAAGCTCCTCCTCCGCTTTGCTACCTTTATTAACTAGTTGTTTCTGCTAATTTCGAACATAATCACGATTCATGACATATTTACATATATCCACTCATAAACAGAGACTATGCACAGAAAATTAATGAAATCGATCAAAACCTTAATTGTATTTGTCTAGCTACCATTATAATAATAAATAAATAAATAAATAAATAAATAAAAAAGAAAGCATAGAGAATAAGCCAACCTGAGGATCAACTTTTTCCAAACTTTGGAACAAAGAGAATTCAGGAATAAAGTCATCGAGAGTATTAGGGAGAGCATCAACATCTTTTGATGAATATTCACTCCTTTGAGGCTTAGCGTGTCGTTTGGGAGTGATTCCATCAAAGTAATATGTCGTCTCTTCCTCAATCTTTTCCTCTCCTTCTATTTCCAAGTGAATGCCACTCCCAATAGGCCTCCGATTACAGCTCTCCATTTTTATTTTATCTTCTTTTCTATGTTGGTCTTTCTTTTGGGATCATAACCTCCTTTAATATATACCCCCTTTATTTTATTTACTCTATTTTATTTTCCAAGATATTTTCTCTTGAGGAACACGTAGTCATAATGGGAGATATTTTTGGATTGGCCTGGCCAATAATACTGACCTTTTCGAAGAAAAATATCCAAATTATGAGCAACCTTGTCTCTACATGGGGCAAGCTTGGGACACTTCTTTTCGCATTATATATTAAGGTCCCATGCATTGCCTCTATGATTATCTAGATTTTTCTTGGAGCTTAGAGATCGAGTATAAATAGTAATGGTTTTGTTTTTGCTTTTTTTCCCTTTCCTTTTACTAGTTTTATAACATATTCTATACGTATTGTCATATTTCAAACACCTGAATAATTTATTATTTATTGAAAAATTTATTTATACAACTATTTAAATATTTTTGAATTTATTTTAAAAGAAATATGTGTAAAAATCAATTGACAAAAAAAATTAAGTAGGAACACATTTTAAGAAGACTATTTCACTAATAAAAAATAAAATAGAAACACATAAGAAAAAATTACACTTATAAGAGTAAAGTGAGAAACAATATATTTTTAAAAAACATAAAAAAATTAAAATGAAAAAAAATTTCACAAAAAAAAGATAAAAAAATAAAAAAATAAAATAAGTAGAGGGACTGCCACGTAGAAAAGAGCTTTTTTCTTTTATGTATTGTTAGATTTAGGACCCGTTTAGTTCGCTGATTTAAATTTTTAATTCGAGTTGAGATGTAAATTTATATGAGAGCTTTTTATTATAGTAAAAAAGTTAGATGTGACTGTTTTTAAGAATTTTTTACTGTAATAAAAGTAAAATTTTAAACTCAAATAGATGAAATTAACAGTATTTTAGTAAATTAAAGATGTAGATTTGCATGCATGAACTAAATAAATCAAAAAAAAAAAAATTAGGTGGGTGGTCGGGCAGCCTTTTTAAATTAATGGCGTTTTTTAAATAAATGGCCGAATTTTTGTTTTTTGTCTTTTTAAATTGTAAATGGATGTTTTGTGACAGTAGTCAATCATTGGTCTGCCATTGATAAATCGGTTTCTTATAAATTTATCAATGGTTTATTAATGATAAACTAGTTGATGATTGAAATTAGTTAATCAATTATTGATATTGGCCAATCAATGATAAACCACTATATGAATAAGTGATACACCACTAAATCAATCAATAATAAACTAATTTGTCATTAATTTACCATGATTTATCACTAATAAACAATCATTTCCTTAATTTTTCAAAACTTTGATAATTTACTTTTACTTAAAAGCTCAAAAAGGCCATTTTTGGGCATTTCAGAATCCATAGCGGTATAGAGAAGCCTTGAGGCTTTTTTTTTCCTTGTCTTTTTTAAATCTACGTCTGGGCGGCTAAACTATTCCACAAATAGGGTTGTCTTTATGACCGTAGGAGTTGTATAAAATTTTATCAGTTTCACATACTTTCTTATTTTAATGTGATTTTAAATAGATATTCCCATCAAAGCTCCCTTTAAATGCTTGCAATATTTATATCAAAGTTTAGCCAAGTCATTCGCCTTATTTTCACTTGTAATTTATAGTTATTAGCAAAATAAAAATGCTTTAACAGTCGCTTTGACTATTTGTTGGTATGAAGATGATAAATATTATTGTCGTAATCAAGACATGATCATGGATGAAAATGTCCACAATATTGTCGATATTTTCACGACATTATTCATTTTTTAAAGTCTTGACATGGATAACGGAGAGAAAAATATTCTTCCCGATGTGTCCATAAAATATCAACAATGTTAAAAAATATCCGTAAAATTCGTGAATATTCGTAAATGTCCAGAATATTTTTAGAAATGTCCAAAAACATTGGAAAAATTTGTTGTACAAAAATTAATTTTGTAGCACATTTTTTCTTATTTTTTCAATAAAATGTAACAACATGATTCAAATCAAAAGCAATAAAAAATATTAGGACTTAATTGGTTTTTTAAATAATTTTTACTTTTTAAATTAATGATTCATATTTAAATACTAGAGAAAAAGATTTTACTCATGCTACACAAATGAGTAGCATATGAAGATTATAAGTGTAGGGCAGCATGTCCCGGTATTAGGGCAATTGAAAAACAATTTATAAAAAGACGTGGTGAGATTCTGTAACCTTGAGTTTTGATTCCATGAGATTAAGAACTGAATAAAGTTCATATAGTTATAATCATTCATATAATTCTCGGATCTACTTCAGAACTATGAAACTAAGTTGAATAAACTAACAATATTCAATTTATGGGTTAACAGTGAAAAGAGATCAAGAAACATACATATGATACATCAACAATTACCTCTAGAATTATTTAATAATAATATCTTAAAAAATGTATTGTTTAGATTAAGATCGGATCCTACCTAACGCTCTTTTCATGTAATATATATATATATATAATTATTTTGCCTTGTTTGTATATAATTATGAATATTTCATACTATAACATTTGACATAACTCTCACCAAAATGTATTATTTTTATTATTAAATTAGTCTAAATTAAGTAATATTAATTGTTTTTAATATTTTCCATAGTTTCAATAAAAACTTTTAAGGTTTTTTTAAAGTATCTTTTTATTTTTTTTTCTGAAATATCCATCAACACCGACATTATTCATAAATCAAAACTTCTGAAATATCCATCAACATCGACATTATTCATAAATCAAAACCTCAACAATCCCGTCGATATGTCCCAGCCATGACTAACCTAATCTTCATCACGCTATTGTATTATGTACATTGATAATTTATTCGTCGTACTTTATTTTAATTAAAAGGGAAAATAAGCAAAACTTTGATTAACATATATACCATATAACCAATCTTATGGGTTGTTTAGTTGGTGATTTCGTATCCTGATTTGAATCATAATTTGTAGTTTGCTACATTATTTTTTTTTTATAAAAACACACATAAATCGAGAATGGTTCTGAATTATGATTCTAAATCCATAAACTAAACGTCCACTTAGAGTTTTACCAGGCCATGCAACATGAAATTAAATATTAAAGAAATCTTTATTTCATGAAAAATGGTATTTATCTCTATGAGGATAAATATTTCCCTTCAGCCTTCACTCATAAAAAAATATATGAGTCCCACATATTAATATATTATTAGTGAGACCCACTTCATATAAATAGCGAGATTTTGACTAAATGTTCTTATTTTATCAACGTTAAATAGGAGTACAGAATATGAGGAATGGTAATCCAAATGAAAGAAAAAGGCAATGCAATGGCAACATACACAATCATGCACCACAGCTCATGACTATCAGTCTGTACTTGACCCTCTCAAACAAAAGGCATTATCACCCCCATGAAAATGGTCAAGTATGGTTATTTCGCAACAACAAATTCATTGACCCTTTTAAAGTAACAATAGAGATAAAACTAAATAATAGCAATATCTATCTCTCTGAATAAGATGAAGGTATAACAGCAATCCCATTCTACTCTCCGTTTCAATTGTCACTCCTATTAGGCTTGCCCGAAAGCAGAGTTATCTGAAACAACATTTTATTTGTAAAATTGGGTTAACCAAAATTCAGAAATCAGTTATTAAAAGAGACCAATTTAGTCTGAATATCAAAATTGAAAGAACCAGGCTAGGTTTTTTACTGAGTTTGCAGTCTGATCTGGAGCTGGAAACCAGTCGTTAGTGGCTGGGTTACACTTGGAATGTTCGTGACAGTCGGTGACAGAATCAGATCCCAAGTTGAAGCACTTGCCACTTGTGTTGTCCATCTTTATGAACCCTTTTCCTGTCTGAAAATACATATAATGTACAAAGAAACAAACATTTAACTTATGATCTCTACTAGTCATTATATGCCCTACCACTATTGTTCCTTACTGAATGAGCCATAAATATGTGGACCTCCTCATTATTCATTTCTTTGTTTTTCTTAGTCTATTTCATATTTTTTTTAAAACACACAAAAAAAAAAAGGAAAAAGAAAAGAAACTATTGTGATTGCATTAGCTTTTTATTGGGTTTCATATGCGGAGTGTGCAGGTTCTTATTGTACTATTGTATAAATACATAGATTGGAGATGTTGCTTCAAAAAAAAAAAAAAAAACTCTAGTCTCTTCATTAATTCTTCATTTTTCCTATCCACTTTCCATAACGAATAACAAGTCCTAACATTTCCAGCAAAAAAAAAAAAAAAAAAAAAATGGTGGCACAATATGATTTTCAAGATCTAAAAAGTTTGGAGAAGTTAATAAATATATAAAATAAAATCACACGCATGCAGTTCTCAAATCTCCTAACAAGGACTCTTATCTTTGGAGTTTTTGCAAGTACTACTCTTCAGTTTCATATTGCATCACATTATTATAATTAATTTGAAGCAATTGATCAAATTAGCTTTACCTTGATCGATCTTAATTCAAGTTCTGAAGTAATAAGAAAATTATAATACATGCATTGCATTAAGCAAAAGTAGTACGTACGGTGTGATGTTGCTTGTCAATAGAGTTGAGATCCTTGTAATACTCCGTCTCTACATACTCCTCCTCTGCTTTGCTACCTGTATAAACTAGTTTCTGCAAAATTTCAAACGACAAGCACAAGATCATGTCAAATATTTTATATATATTATCAACATATAATAAACAGACCCATTACAGAAAATTGATGAAATATATATAGATCAAAGACCTTACTTATAATATTTGTCTAGCTACTATTTTTATTAAATATATATATATATATATAAATAAAGTATCATACCCAAAGAAGGGAAAAATAAACATTAAAAAAAAAAAAAAAAGGAAAAGAAAGGAAGGAAGAACATAAGAAAACCTGAGGATCATATTTTTCCAAACGTTGGAACTCAGAGAATTCAGGAATAAAGCCATTTGGAGTGTTAGAGAAAGCATCAACATATTTTGATGAGTATTCACTCCTTTGAGGCTTAGTGTGTCGTTTGGGTGTTATTCCATCAAAGTACTCTCTCGTCTCTGCCTCTATCTTTGCCTCTTCCTCTTTTGACAAGTGAATGTCACTCCTATTAGGCATCTTGTTACATCTCTCCATTTTTCTCTTCTCTTCTCTTCTCTTGATCTTTCTTTTGGGATCGCAATCTCCTTTACTAATACCCCCTTTTATTTTATTTTATTTTCCCAGAGATTTTTCTTTTCTTTTACATGAGGAATTGAATGTGGGGAGATATTTTTGGATTGGCCTTGACTTTTCCAAAGAAAATATCTGAGCAAACCTTATCTTTTCAATTCTATACGTGTCAGTGCTACATAGGTGGGGCAGGCTTGGGACTTTTCTTCTTTTTGCAGTCACTATTAAGGTCCCATGCATTGCCTCAATGGTCGTCTAGATTTTTTTTGTCGACACCTTTTCGAAGTCCTCCTATAGTATGCACTTGAGAACAACTTGAAATCTTAGAGTTTGAAGATAGGGCTGTTCATGGGTTGGGTTGGTGCGGGATATGATTTTTTTTTCTGTCTTAAAGGGTGCGGGTTGCACATATTTAGCCCCAACGATGTTAGAAAACTTTCACAATCCAACGATGTTCGGGTTGGATTGGGGCAGTGCGGGGTGGGTTAGGTGGTCGGTTTCAACATTTAAAAAATCAAAGACTTAAAGTTCAATATAATATTCAAACTTCATCATTAAATAGAAATAGCAACCATCCTTATTAGTCCGGCGAGAGAGCACCGGAGAAAGTGGGCAAGACGGCGGCCGAGAGGACTGAGCAATGAGGAGAGAGTTATGAGGAGGTTCACGTGAGGGGAAGAAGAGGGAAAACTGAAAAGGAAGAGGCAAGAAGAGGGGGTTCATGGGAGGAGAGACCGAGAATGAGATTGTGAACCCTAATGTTAGCGAGCCTAGGGGAGAACTTGGGCAGTTCGGCTTGGGCCGAAAGCTTAGGGGTATGTTGTGCGGGTTGGGTTGGGGATTACGAGTTGTTATGGGCCCAACCCGCAATCCGCCTCAAACACTTCGGGCCAGAGGTATAATGAGCCGCAAATTTAAAAATAATGCTGCAGGTTATTTTTTTCAGCTTGAATTGGGACGGGGTGGGTTGAGTTTACGGGTCGTTCAGATTTATGAACAGCCCTATTTGAAGACCGAGCATAAATAATAATGGTTTTCTTTTTTCCTTTTTTTGGCCCCATTGTAGTAAATTAAAGATAAAGATTAGCATGAAAAAACTAAATAAATCCATAAAGGTACAGGGAAGTCTTGAGCTCTTTTATCTACGTCACCATATGCAAAACTATTCTAAAAATAGAGTAATGTTTATAACCGTAAGATCTATATAAATTTTGTCAATATTTTTTGTATACTTCTTTATTTTGATGCGATTTTGAGAATATCAATAACGTTTAGAAACGTACACTAATAACATAAATATCTTCACTATAAAAGCTCTTTCAAAATGCCCGCAACATTTATGTCAAAGTTTAGCCAAACTATTAGTAGATAGGTCTGATTTTTTATCATTTATTTTTGATTAATACTCTTTTAATTAATATAATTATTTGACGAAAAAAGATATTAATTAAAAATAAAAAATAAAAATCTAAATTTATACATTTTAAAAGTTTTTTTTGTCTCTTTCGTAATAATGTTTAGGAGCTTTCTACGTGTATCTATATAGTGAGATTGAATATAGCGAAAGATCAACCATTGCTACACATTTTTCTTTATTTTGTGTGGCGGGCTATAGCTAATTAGTTTTCCCGTCTAGCACCATTAGAACGGTTTTTATGTTTCCTCAAATTTTATTGAAAATTTATGTAATTATACTTGATGGAAAAATTTGAGAAAGAAAAAAAATAAAGTTAAGGTGGGGCAAGCTATTTGAGATTTTCTTCCTTCTGTAGTAATATTAGTTACGCCCCCATGCCCTGCCTCGATCATACATGCATGCCTATATTTGCACCGTCTAGATTTTTTATGTTCACTTTCTCACGTTGTAAACTGTACACTTTCGAACAACATGATGCCAAGTCTTTATAATTTTTTTCCTTCTTTTTCTCAAATTGAAATTTCTTAAGAGTTTGTAAATCGAGTATCAACGATTATGGTTTTTTGTATTGTATTTAATAAATTAAATGAAGATATATTTTCTTTTAACAAGATAAGAGATTCCAACTCAAAACCTCAATATATATCTCAAAAAAAAAAAAAAAAAAAAAAGAAAGGAAAGTCTCGAGCTCTACGTTATTTTCAAGAAACGCCTGCAACATGTGTTTTCAAGTTTAGCCAAGTCAATTAGCCTATTTGTCTTTTCAATTGTATTTGAGATCAGTGGCGGATTTAAGTAGAGTTTAACGGGGGGTTACCGCCTCCATTTAAATTTTTTTGAAAAAAATATTACCTTTAAAAATTTTAAAATTTTACACTTAAACTGCTACTGAAATAATATATGTACCCACTAAAATGAATATATTTTCTTAATGCTCCACTAAAATAATTTGTTAAAAAAATTTAATGTACGCCCTTACTGAAGTGAAAGACCGGCTCTGTTGGGATAATTAGATGCAAAACAAAAAGGCTTCGTTATAATCTTCTTTGATGCAATGATGAAGAATACTTTGTCCTAATTTTGGTACGACTAAACTAATCATTTTATAGAAGGTAACAGGGCCTGCGGGATTGGCGTTTTTCGCTCTGTCGGGTGTGCGGCTGGGGCAGGGCAACGACGAGCAGGACTTGCGGCTGCTAAGGTGAGGCTACGAGGAGGCACTCACGGTGGGTTTGGAAATGACAACGGTTGCTGGGGCAAGGCAGTTGCTATAGCTTATTTCCACGCTCTTATATCTTTGTTACTCCAAGAAAAAAATACAAACTCATTATAGACACTTCTTTTCATTACCACTTGTACATGTACTTAATGAATGGATTCTTTAAACATGTTTAAGTATATAACTATAACATGTGCTACATAAGAAATAAAGATTACCAGTGAGCCCATAATTCCTATCCGAACTAGTCCTCCCCCAACCCCCTCTCTATGCCATTAGACCAAAGGGTCCTGGGAAAGAAGTTGATTTTGGAAGGATTGAGGTTCGATCTTTCAAGTATATTACTCAAGTACCCTACATTCTATAATTTCTCGTATAAATGGTCTAGCGTTAAATAAATTCCTTGGAACATATCAAAGACATCAATTTCTAGAAAAAAAAAAAAGAAGAAAAAACACAATTATCAGAGATATCATAATTTGGAAATAAAAAGAAATATTAGGGCATTATTAAATTCACGAATTTGAGTTTTTAAATCGAGTTGAGATGTGATTTTATATGAGAGCTTTTTCCTGTAGTAAAAAAAAAAAAAAAAAGATATAACTTTTAATAAGAGTTTTTAACTATAACAAAATTAAAATTAAAAATTCGAATCAGTGAAATGAACTGGACTTAGAATTTTATAGTAATGGTCGGGGATATACATCATATCATAATCATAATTCGCTAAAATGCCAACCTTCTTTGATATTCCATACGTACATCAATTATGCATATATAATTGTTACCCTCCAAAATCCAAATTAGTCCAAACGCTTGTGCCAAAACCGCGAAAGCGCGTGCCCACCCACAACAAGCTGTCTCTAGATTTGTGCGTTTGTCGTAACGAGTCGTCAACGACGAAAACTTATAAGCATACAATTACCATGCATGCACATGTATTTCTGACCGCCAACGATCAAATCCTACTAAGAGCGGATCCCCTGTTCTATATATACAAAAAACACTGCTCAGAAGTATATACATATAGATATGGTACATGCATACATACATACACACACACATATATAAAGTATACGCTGTAAACAACAGCGTCCGTGCTTATAATTTGATTGAAAAGAATGGCATTTTTCTCCTCACTATCTTACATGAAGAAATGTTTGTAGAAAGTGACGGGGGGCCAAAGTCTTGCCAGCTGCTTTAGGAAGTTGTCGTGTGTATATATTTAGTATGAATTTGAGATTCGTCTCAATTTTGCTTCAACTTTTAAGTACACTTTGCAATTGATCAAATTTTTTGTTGGAATTGTTGAAAATAAATTATAGTCCATATGTGCATTGAAGCATGTGGAATGTGGGTTACCTCGAGATGATGCCTGTTGGCTGTCGGAACGCTGCCGGAAAATCACGGGAGAAGGGGAGAGCTTAGGTTCTCTGAGCTCCTCTCTCTCTCTCTCTCTCCCTCTCCAAACGTTAGGCCCCGACAAAATCGCCCACACAACCACACCAAAAAACAAAAGACTGTGCTGCCTATATAAAACGAAATAGGACTATTGGGCTTTAACCAATATTCAATTAGAGATATTACGAGACAAAAGGAAGTTTATGAGTCTCAAGTTAGTTATCAAAACGAGTGTCTATCACATTATGGATCAATTTTTAAGATATATGAATAATTAAATTCTCAACAACAATGTTATCCATAACATGCTTTAATTCATAATAAAGCGAATTATTATGATTACAAAAATCCACATAAAAATATTTCAACAAGAATCTGTGTAGGAATCTGTTTGGGAGCACTACTTATCAGTCATCACTCGATTAGCAAAATCAAATTAGATCTAGCCGCGTATAAATCACTACTTTTTAATTGCAACATTAATATTGAAGTTTCTTTTCAATATTAATGGTAATTCTAACTTAGGATAATATATGTTGGTTATAGGATTTAGTCCGAGTAAAAGTCATATTATATTAGCAACAACTCTTTCATAATTCATATAATACTAATTCATGATTTTCTTATGTTATATATATGTACAATTTTCAAAAACTACATAAAAGAATGCTTCATTTATTATTATTTTTTTTTAGGAAAAGAAGACGAATGCTTTAATAATTGAACTAAGAAACAATATTGCGGCTAAATGCAAATGGTCATATATACCTGGCCATATTTTTCTTCTCCATATATTGACTGTATATATATATTCATGAGTTTGTTACTGGCCGATACAAAAATATATATAGTCAGAAGTAGAAATATAAACACGTTAATTGATTCCATAATTATTCAGAAAAAAGTTATTGCTTCCAGATCCAGTACACGTTTCGAAACAAAATATCAGTAATCTAACCCGTTTGTTTCGCAAATTTATATCAAAATTCAAATCTTTTTTCTAAATATATATTCCCTCTTACAAAACAGTACATGAATTTCTGTTTATTAATAATCTATAAACCAAGTGCGTTCAACTATAGGAGAAGAACAACCAATATAGAGATACAAATTCATCAGTAAACTAACAACAACTACTTATATATACAAACAACTATTTGGATAAATTCAATTGATCAGTTATGAATCAAAATTAATTGATCATAAAATACCTTCTAGCAAAAAGAAAGGGAAAAAAAAGAAAGAAAAGAAAGAAAGAAAGAAAACTACTACATATGCAAACTGTGGTGAAGACTAGAAAGTGATCTTGCTTTCTTGTTAAAAAAAAAAAAAAAAAAGATTCGAGTGATGGTGATGTGGCCTAAGGCAAGCACTAGCTAGAGAGTAGAGAGCTACTATATATCTGTTTCTTCTATTTGTGCCAATATCCCACGTGGTCCATGTCGGAGAAGGATCAAACCCTCCAAATACCTCCGCCAAACTTTGAAAGCTAGGACCCCTATAGCCCTACACGTTATATATATATATATATATATATATATTGCATACTCTTCTTGAAATATCCTTTTCATTTCTCTCTAGCTATCTTCTGCAGATATATATATATATATATGCATATATGCATATGTAATATATAATATTATACATGATATAGAGTTTTATATAGATCATCTATAATATTATACATGTGTACAAATATCATACAATTATAAAGATCTTCGCAATTCGCTTGGCTGTTTGTACGCCGCGCATGCATGTTACCTTTTTATATGTACTTTTTCTCTCATGAATTCATTATTCATAATGGAACTATACGGTGATTATGACATAATTATATATCTATATATACATGTGTATGTATGTATGATGTAGTTCTTCTCCCCACATGCAAGGGGTTATTAATTTCTAGCTAGCTAGGGTAGCTATTAACCACTCGTCTTACAGTAAATATACAGAAGAATACTTACAAAAGAATAAAAGCAACAAATTATTAACGAGCTCTCTCTCTCTCTCTCTCTCTCTTTCCCTTGATCCCACATGATCAGAATTAATCAATGGATTTCGTTTGCATCTGACGGCAAATGTATTGGAGGGTCAGGGACCCAATCTTTTGCCGGGCGGTCTTTTTCTATGTCTTTTTTTTTTTTCTTCATGACCAAATTACTACGTGGAATTCTGTAGGAACGTTATTTCTTTTCGTTTTTTTCCTACTTTTATTTTTCTTTTCTTTTTTATCAACAAACTACGTGGAGTGGTGTAGGAACGTTTATTTTCGTTTATTTTTCATTTTTCACGATCACGACCAAACTTAGTGGAATTTTACTGTAGGAACGTTTATCATGCTTGAAGCCTATAAATAGTCGTGCTGTCTTTGTATCATTCATCAACTTTCCAAAGTTGTCGTAACAGGATCTATCTCTCTCTCTCGGAGTAAATTCGAAACAATGTTTCAGAATATCCTATTTTGTTCCTCTAGTGTTGAAAGGTAATCAACATGTTTTCTTGGTTGTTTTACGAGTTATATATATATATTTCTGTGTTCTTTTGAGAGGCTACCTTAGATAATATATATATATATATATACATACATACATGACCCTTATATATGTGTGTGTTGTGATCACATGCTACTTAAGTTGATCATCATATGCTACACATACAACTTTTTATTTTTTCTGATCACACATATAACTTGCGCATTCCAAAGGATATCTGTTCCTCATAAATTTTCCCCAGTTCGTACGTAGACTTCTCTTTTCTATGTTTTTTACTGCCCTTATTCTCTTTGGTAGCCTATTGATGAAGGCTATTCAGCCGTTTAATTTATTGATTCGAATTTTTAATTTGAATTAGAATGTGATTTTATTATAATAAAAAAATTAAATGTAATTATTTTTAAAAAAATTTTATTTTAATAAAATTTAAATTCTAAACTCAAATCAGTATAATAAACAGAATCTATATGAACGTACATTTAAAACTCTCTTGATTGTTAAAAATATAAAATAATCTAGTCAAAATAGTAGTGTTTAAACCCGATCATAATAAAGCACACGATCGAATTTTGTAAAGCTTAGCTTATCATCTAGCAATTGCAAAGTACAACATAAACAGTGGAAAGTCATCATGAAGGACGTCCATCTTGACTTTTGATGGTCCACTTAACAATCAATTACCTTAAAAAACAAAACAAAACAATAAAAAAGCTTGGGCATTCTCGTAAACCCAATTCTTTGTTGTACAAGTGTTTGTCCGCAAATATATTATTATATAATTGGTTTTTTCAGGGTATTGATGCAGGAATTTTTTTTTTTTTTATAGACATCTCTGTTAATAATATTAATTTTTAATTTTTAAATATAATTAAAATCACATTAAATTAAAAAATATATAAAATAAATAAATTTTTATTTTTAATTTTTAAATATAATTAAAATCATATCAAATTAAAAAATATATAACAAAAATAAATTTTTAATGTAGATAACGATTGAAAAATAAAAAACACTTATAATTTTTTTTTTTTATCTCAGTAAAATACTCTTAAAATATATTACGGGCTTTCTTCCGAATAGGAAAACTTTTAAAATATCCCCTCCCATAACTATACTATTCACACCTCACCGGCTCACCCCCACACTGGCTTTTGAGAGAAGAGAGAAAAAAAAAAACCCACAACTGGAGTTTACTGGTCAACATTATTATTACAAATTTACTAGTATTGGAATCGTTAACAGTGGTTTTTGGGTGATTGTCACAGGAAGACGAAGAAGAAGAAGGCTGATGCCACGTGGAGGAATCTGGAAATAGGACTCGGCGATCCCCAGTTCCCGCAGTACTCCGTTCCGTTCTACGGGAGTCCCTTGGGAAAGCAAACAAAATTGTCGCTGCGCTCCGACTACAGTCACAGGTCTGTCACGCTAGCAACTACCAACAATTTTCGTATTTATTCATGCGGCCATAAAAATAAAGGATATTTAGTTTATAAATTAAAATTATATGATTAAAATTATTTTTAATTTATATATATTTTTACGAGAGAATTAATAGTTTGAATCAAATTTTATAAGAATTCGTTTGGTTGGAGGATTCAAACCATGTGATTCGAATCATTTTTGATTTATGTGTATTTTTTGTGAGAGAAAATACTGTAGCGAACCACGAATCATGATTCGAATCAGGGAACGAATCCCTCTACCAAACGCATCTTAAATGTTCTAAGCCGTAGTGGCATTATCGTTAATATGCGTACCTTTATGGGCATACTCTGACAGCGGTTCGGTGAAAGAGACAAGAGATCAATGCTAACTCGCTCACTGAGTGACTCACTAGCTAACCCATAAACCGGTACCGAGTTAAATCTGATCTTCTATTTCTGTCCCAGTAGTTTCAGAGGCGGAAGCTTCAAGGCTGCGAAGAAGAAAGGGGAAATAATGAGCAAGGTCTCGAATTTCTCCGATCTAATTCAACGAGTCGCGGCGTCTTGCCTGCTCCATCCGCTCGCCGCAGAGAGGTACGACTCCGGCGACGGCGCCAGGAATCGCGACGCCGATGAGGTGTACGAGTACGAAACGGACGAGAACGAAGAAGAGGAAGAGGAGGAAGAGGAAGAGGAAGATGAGGGACAGAGTCGAGTGGGATATTGCAGAGCGAAGGAGGTGGAGCCGAAGGAGACGATAATGGTGGAGGTTTTTGAGGCGGTGGCGGCGATGAAGAAGGCGTACGTGAGGTTGCAGGAGGCGCATTGTCCATGGGACGCGGAGAAGATGAGGGCGGCGGACGAGGCGGTGGTGGCGGAGATGAGGAAGATCGCCGTGCTGAGAGAGAGGTGGAGGAGGATTAATGTTTGTGGCGGCGGCGGCGGAAGAGGGAGAGGAGGAATGGTGATGTCGTCGGCGGCGACGGTGAGGGAGGTGGTGGCGCCGTACGAGGCGGCGGTGGAGGAGCTGAGGAGGGAGGTGAAGGCGAGGGAGCTCGAGGTTGAGAATCTCAAGGAGAAGCTCAAGAGCGTCGGAGAATCTGAAGAGCTTCGCCGTTCTCTCCGCCGGAGGCGGCACCGGAGGAGGGAAGAAGGGCAGGTCTCCGTCGAGGAAGAAAGTCAGCTGTAGTCAATCTCAAGGTACTGTTTCCGTTTTGAAATGACGATCTTGCCCTTCAATCTTTTGATAGTTTATGACTTGTGTGGTACTTTCACTTGCCTGGTTCTGACATGGCAAGCAATTATTGGTCCGAATCCTTTGACCGAAAATTCCACCTTTATCCAAGAAAAAAGAAATTTAAAAAAAAAAAAAAGCTACTTTCTGGTTCTGTTATGAAAGGAAAGGAAATCTAATAAGCCATTATAGTGGATTACTTTTCGTTTTCAATATATATAAAGTCAGCCCTAAAAAGTTGCTTATTCCTCTTTTTAATTATGTTTTTACTCAATTTGACATAAATTAGTGTTTTTAGATATAATACAAACATCATGATTAGCTATATGATCAGTACTTCTAACATATATATGTAAATACAGTTGCACCATCGCCATCACCGGAGCTATACGAGGCGGCAATGAGCAAAGTAAACGACGCACTAAGATCCTTCACGTCCCTTCTTCTCTCCTTAATGAGGTCCGCCCATTGGGACATAGGCGCCGCCGTCCGCTCCATCGAAGCCGCCTCCATGGCGGCCGATAACCCAACAGCCAGTGTCGGAACCATAACCACAACCTCCTCGCCGATAACCGCCCAGCACGCTAAGTACGCCCTGGAGTCCTACGTTTCACGTAAGGTCTTCCAGGGGTTCGACCACGAGACATTCTACATGGACGGAAGCCTCTCGTCGCTGCTCAACCCCGAGCAGTTCCGCCGCGACTGCTTCACCCAGTACCGTGACATGAAGGCCATGGACCCCTCCGAGCTTCTCGGGATTCTGCCCACGTGTCACTTCGGGAAATTCTCATCCAAGAAGTACCTGGCCGTGGTTCATCCCAAGATGGAGGAGTCGTTGTTCGGGGACTTGGAGCAGCACCGCCAGGTCGTGGCTGGGAACCACCCGAGGAGTCAGTTCTACGGACAGTTCTTGGAGCTGGCCAAGGCCGTCTGGCTTCTGCATCTGTTGGCATTCTCGCTCGGCCCGGTTCCGAGCCTGTTTGAGGCCAGCCGAGGGGCTGAGTTTCACCCTCAGTACATGGAGAGTGTCGTGAAGTTCCCCGGCGGGAGGATGCCATCGAGTATGGTGGTGGGGTTGCCGGTGAGTCCCGGGTTCAAGCTGTGGAATGGGGCGGTTATCAAGGCCCGGGTTTACTTGGTGTCGAGGAGTTGAGGCGCTTACTCAATTGTGATGATATGTATGTTAGTGAGGAATGAGGATCTTGTGTTGTTGTGTTTGAGGTGAAAGTGGGCAACATATATTAGGACTGGGAAGCAAGTAAAATAGTTGATTTTGTAATCTCTAAGTAGTAATGGTTTGTTGATGTTTTATATCAGGAGGGAAAACAAAAAAAAAGGTTTTGTTTATGTTGAGATGTGCATTTTAATGGCATTCTCAAACTTCCTATCATGGTCAAGTTCAGGGTAAAACTTTAATAGTACTTCTTGAATCTGATATTGATTATGAAACCATACTTGGAAAAGACGCATGTTGAGGTGATCAGAGCGTTCTTAAAAGCTTCAACAATCGATTATTTTAATATAGCATAATGCATTTTCGTTTAGATGATAATACTACTAATACAATTCGATTTGAAAGTGTTCATCTTTGGCACGCCAGTTGTCAAGAAATCCCAATGTCTTGCTCTTGCACAAGGAAACCCGGTTGACAAGTCGACACCAGTTCTTGAAATCAAGGCTTATTCATTCAAATAATGATGTGGAATACAAGTCAATGTCAGTCCAAATGGACGTATAGCAGCTTGTGTTCCTACAAACGGGTATATCATAGTAATGGCTAATAACTCTATTTTTTTTTTTTTTTTTATATAAGACGTAACCACATTCTACGTAAGAATCTGTAGTAGAAGAGAACAATAGAATAGAAGGCCCAATAATCTCTCGAGGGGAAAAAATGATAGTATCATATCTGCAAAACCATTATCAGGTCCAGATTTATGCCGACCCTGTTACAAATTTCTTCGTCTGTCGTGAAAAAGTGTGAAAGAGCAATTAGATATTATAATAAGCAGTTTAGCAAACACACGCAAAAAGCATCTAAAAACCTGCAACATGGTTAATAAATTGCTATCTTACTTGCTCAAGCGTGAGAAACATAATCACATTCCAAGATCCAAGCCGACCCACGTTTGGAAGGAAACCTTTGTAAAAGGCAAAAAATCCCTGCAATATAGTTGCAATCAGAACAAGATAATTGATACTTGGTCATTTCATGAAAACACGTTCAATCATTTATTGAAATACAGTCGAGAAAACTTATACAAGGAACGAGAAGATCGGCAAGAGGAAAGCAGCAGGTATGGTCACTTATAGGAATTCATCTCCTATGACTGCATAATGAAATGAATGAACATACCTCAGTCTTCAAAGTCTTGATGAAACATTCAAGCGTGTTTTTATAAGTTGAATCTCCCATCATCCTTGATTTCACCTAGAACATATAAGACAAGATAGTAAACCAATATTCCTCCCCATCAAACTATAACAAACCGCTTCACATGAAACAAAACCATCATCACTAATGTTGCTAAACCCTTTACTGGCACGCCACTATAGTTAGTTGCTTGTATTTTCTACCACCGATGCACCAGTATCACTTTATACACCCTCACAGGTTGGCAAGACTTATTTTTCAGAAAAGGAAATTACTAAGTGGTGAAACAATGCGTACCACATCAACAGGAGAACCAATACAGACTGCAAATAAACCTGCACCTAGACCAGCTAGGAGGTGAGTGAAAATACTGTCCGTGAACCCTGGAATTTTCAAAATCGTCTGCATAAGTATAACGAATCAGGATACAATGTGATTAACACCCTAGACATAACAAGTTATCCATAAGTTACAGATTGTCATGTAACTTCAATTTAAAAGAAGGCATCGTTACCTGCTTCACTTGGTCGTAACTCGCCAGCTCAGCAGCATTAATAATAGCATTTCGAGCTAAATTTGGCCCCAGTCCAGTCCATAGGGCCCCTAATCCTTCCTGCGTTTAATGAAGGAAGAAAATGAGTCACAGTCTTTTAGGAAAATAAGAAAACAAGTATGAAAAGACAATAGTACAATACTCGCATCTCATGGGGAAACTAACCTGTCTCACTATAGTGAAATAAGCGTTTAAAGCTCCAGAATAACGCCTGGGCACCCCGGGGGGCAATTTCCCTTCAGCTTGAAGTCGAACTTTCACAAGGTCCGTCGGGTTTGCCACTGCGATTGCCAGAGCACCTATTTTGATTCAAAAGATGAAAATTCAAATTATTATGATGTTTACAGCATTCTAACCTGTCAATTCAAGGCAAGGACAAGGAAAATAGAAAAAAACATGATGGGGGCACCTTCACATGCGTAACATATGATGTTGGTGCAAGGTTGTTTGATACCATACTAACCAGTTATCAGAGCAGCAAGTATTTTATAGTACAAAGGAATATCCCCAACAAAAGCACTGCCGACAAAGAAAGTTTTGACCTGTTCAAATGCAATTTGCAGTTGCATACAATGTGTCACAACTCACAATCAATCTACTATCGTACTACTCAACTCATGGAAGGATTTTTTTTTTATTTTTTTTTTTATTTTTCCCATAACTCACAGGATCATATAGGCCAATCCTTAAGCCTCCATAAAGACATTGGCGTTGTAACCCTGGAACAATACCCTTCCAGAGTGCTGATAGACCCTCTTCCCTCGCAATTGTAACAACAGTACCCAACAAGCCCTTGTACTTAGGCACGGTTGTCCCATCCGCCACACCTGCTTTCCTTTGGAGCTGTAGTCTTACTTTAGCAGTGTCCAAAGGAATGGTGCAAAACTGAAAGTTTCAATGTACATAAAAATACTTAAAACAGATCATCCTTGATAAGGCATAATAATGACACTCTAGCTAAGGGGCAAATTAAATGCAACTCAAATCAGAGAGTTGAGACCCTGCAACGCTGTTAAATAAAAGTTTTTGAACCAAATAAGGTGACAAGTGAATTATCATTTCTCAATTAGTGAACCCGCTCATAAAGTATTACATCTTACCAATAAAAAAATTAACAACTCATTACTGATAATTTGGAATGGCTAGCATAATCCTTTTTGTAAAAACAATAAATGAAGATTTAGGGAAACTTTCCAAATTTGTCTTTAATCATTGACCAAAAGAAAAGTTTATTGCAAAATTACACCGAAGAAGTCTGCACTTTCGGAATCCAGAGAAATGAGTAACGCAAATTTGCAAGTATTGTTCTTATCCATAGTGTATTACTCTCATAAACTAATTCGGAGAAAGTATATCTAGTTACGTACAAGAAAAACTCCAACATTATTCTAATCAAATCAGTGACCAAAACAGAGAAACGGCATCAGAGAAATTAGCGCAGATTAAGGAAAAACTTGGACGTACCTCCGCGAAACAGGCAGCGAAAGCACTGCACAAGAAGGTTTCGGCGAATGAGATCTCAAACCTGGGCCCGAGATCCGCCATGAGAGAGCGCAAAAAGGACAGGTCAGACGAACTGATTGGGGAAAATGAATATGGAAATTTGGGGTTTAAGAATGGGGCTAATGAAAAGGGGTTTTATAGAGAGCGTGGAAATGAGTGATTAAGAATGAAAGGTGCTTGGAAAAACGTGTTCATCGACCACCATTGAAGAAATGAAGCATTGCAATGGGTTTTGGTTTTGTTTCGTTTTTTGGTTTTTTTTTTTTTTTACACACCTGATGGTTTGAGGTAGTTGTCCGTATCAGTTCCATTTTATTTTCCTTTTTATGAGTTGGTGGGTTCTATTATAATTAGTTTAATTTACAGGGACGTCTCATGAGAGATGTTTAATTTATAGATTAGAATAATGTGATTATAATTATTTTTGATTTATGTGTATTTTTATGAGAGAAAATATTATAACAAATCACAAATCATGATTTAAATCATGGTTTGAATTCTATGAATTAGAATAATGTGATTATAATTATTTTTGATTTATGTGTATTTTTATGAGAGAAAATATTATAACAAATCATAAATCATAATTTAAATCATGGTTTGAATTCTCTAATTCCAACCGTCAATTTATTTTTTTATAATTAATTAATTCTTTTTCTTTTTCAGTTTAATTTATACGTACCTACCCATGATTTAAGTTTCTTCGCACATTTGACGTGCCATGATATTTTATTGTTGGAGAATATCTGAATCCTACTGTCGTTTTAGGGACAGACGACGACATTTTTGTAATCCGAAATATTACTGTCGTTTAGGTGCAGACGACTCAATTTTTGGTGTTTTTACTCGTAAAAACACGTTTCATATTGATTTTCAAAAAATAAAAAATAAAATGAAATGAATTTAGTGATTTAAAAAAAAAAAGAACTGTAGTGTTGCGTAACCATCGTTTACTTTGATTTGTTAGAGAACGACATTACGTTTAAAGTTGGTTGTACTATATGCCAGAAAAATGACGTATTGATTTTTCTTTTAAATTTTGATGTCGTTTACTTAACTACATTTCGTGCTCTTTGAAATTCAGTATAAACGAAACAAAATGAATAGTTCTACTCGAAAAAAAAAGGAAACAATGAATCGTTTTTCTTTTAGAACGATATTTGTGTTTTTAATGTTTCACAGTTAACATGACGGTCATTTTGTTACAATTCATGTCCCGTATTTGAAAGATTGTGTCAATTTATGTCTACAAAACAACAAGTGGATTCTCGTTTTAAAATTGATGTCGTTGGCTCGTTATATAAAAAAAAAGAGCATGTCATTGATGTTGTAGCCTGAAACCGCGCTCGTTTGTTTTATAAAAAGTTGTGTCGTTTTGTTGTTATAAAGCATAATATCTTTTATAGTTTAAAGTTCTCTGATCGTTTTAGTGTTGTTTTCTGTCGTTAATTCATAACTTTGTGTCATTTATCCTCAAAAAATTTTACTGTCGTTTATTACAGAAAAACGACACATTGTTTTTACTTCAGGATGTGATGTCGTTTAGGCCAGCCAAATGTTGTCCTAAGTTAAGAACTTTCCTTTCTCGTTACATGTCGTTTGTTTCATAAGACTCGTGTGTTTTTCCATTGCTACCCTCATTGAGGGCATAGAAGGGTCGAGATATTCCGCCCCCCGCCCTTTTTTTTTTTTTTTTTTTTTTGCTGCAAAGTCGAGATATTCCCATTTGAGGGCATTCCATAATCACTCTAACTTCCACCGTGAAATGTTAATCGTCATTGATATTTTTGGTAAGTTATAAACAAAAAAGAAAAGTGAATCATTTTTAACTCAATCTAAATTCAATGCTACCACAAAATAGACCAAAATCCAACAAAATACATAGAGAGCGATACTAGGATTAAAGTGAATGCTATATATTATTTTAAATTAAATAATAACATGTATCTTGAAATATGTATGGGAAGGGGTTGAGACCGTAGTGTGTTCCCCATTTGCTCTTTGTACCATCGCCGTCTCGAATTTTATTAGTATCTATTTCCGCCCCAAACTTTGTTAGGACATAATTTCCCGTCTTTGTTTTGTCCTGACGAGAAAAAAGCCATCCTTAATCTAAATTTTGATGCAATTGAAGGAGAACGTTTTGAGTGCGTTTGGAACTCGTTTCAAAATAATTTTATTTTTTATATGAAAATGGAAATGAAAACATTTTCAATCTTAGATAGAAATCATTTTTGAAAATGCATTTAGTAGTTTTATCAAAAGATTGTTTTCAGTATAAAAAAAATTCATTAATGTCTCCATCTCTCTACTCGAGAGAGGAGAAAATAAAAACAAAAAATGAAAAACGACTAAAAATCGTTTTTCATTTATCTCCAATTATATATTAAACTAAAAAATCATTTTCATTTTCGTTTTGTGACTTTAATTGTGCCAAATGACGTTTCTTTCCCATTTTCATTTTTTTTCCTCAGAAAACGTGAAAAGCCTTTGGTTGTGTTTTTTATTTAGGTTCATGAGATGATAGATGTTCACTATTGAATAAGAACACCTTTCCCACGTGGAACCCATCAAGTGCTAAAGTGCAGGAATCAAACAATAGAACGGTCGCAGGCAATCCCAGCCAGCAAATTGCCCCCAAAACGCGTGGCGGGAAATAAATTAGGGCAAAATCCCGCCAATCTTTTCAAAGACACATTTCCATCCTCCACTATTTATACCAACCCGACGAAACCGAACCGACACAAACCGCTCTCCATTTTCCCTCCCTTTTCAAAACCCTAACCCTAGAAAGCTTCAGAAGAAGCTCGCGGCAAATCGGACAGATCCGGAGAAGAAGAGCCGAAGAAGAAGAATATGTTGGAGCTACGGCTTGTGCAGGGTTCGCTTCTAAAGAAGGTTATGGAGGCCCTCAAGGACCTCGTCAATGACGCAAACTTCGACTGCTCGGCCACCGGGTTCTCGCTGCAGGCCATGGATTCCAGCCATGTCGCGCTCGTGGCGCTGCTGCTCAGATCGGAGGGCTTCGAGCACTACCGCTGCGATCGGAACCTCTCGATGGGGATGAACCTCGGTAATATGTCCAAGATGCTCAAGTGTGCCGGAAACGACGATATCATCACTATCAAGGCCGACGATGGAAGTGATACTGTCACTTTCATGTTCGAAAGTCCCAGTATGTTCTCTTTTTCTTTTGTTTTTTGTTTTTTTTGAGAATTAAGACGTTTGGAAGTGTTTGGGTGTATTTGCACTTTTTCCTTCCGTGGTGAAATTGGCCTTTTTTTTTTTATTTTATCGCATTATTTTCAAGGTTTTTTTTTTTTGGTGGATCTGGGGATGCTTTGTTTGAATTAAGTGGCTGTTAGTACGTATTTCACTTGGACGTTGGATTTTTTTTTTTTTTGGGAAACTATGTTCTGGTTTGTTGAAGACGTAAAATTTCAGGATGTGAGGGCTAGTGGAAATGAATTTAACATTTAAGCATGTTCTGGTAATTTTGGTTTTAGTTTTGCTTTTGAGTCGAGAAAGTAACATAAAAGAACAAGATTCGGTCAATTGTAGAGGAATTTATGCTGTTTTTGATTTTTGGCTCTTTTGACTAATTGGAAATTTCAGTTTTAACTGTGAATAAAGATGAATGTAGTCCATTTACTAAAGATGATTGGACTACAGGTTATCCAATTCATGAAAGAACTTTCAGTTTTAACTGTAAATAAAGATGTTGGGTGGTTACGTGAATTTGGTAGTCCATTTAGTAAAGATGATTGTACTACTGGGTTATCCAATTCATGCTTATTGTTTTTGTTTGTCTTTCATCTGGGTAATTGATTATAGCTCAAGATAAAATTGCGGACTTTGAGATGAAGCTAATGGACATTGATAGCGAGCACCTTGGAATTCCGGAAGCTGAATATCATGCTATTGTTAGGATGCCTTCAGCTGAGTTTGCTAGAATATGCAAAGATCTCAGCAGCATTGGTGATACTGGTACTTCCTAAAATCTTTTCTGCAGATTTCAATCTCTTTAAAACCTTGCTGGTTTATTCATTCATGGATATTGTGTTTGCTGTGCAGTTGTCATCTCTGTTACTAAGGAAGGCGTGAAGTTCTCGACAAGAGGTGATATTGGTACTGCTAACATAGTTTGCAGACAAAATACTACAGTAGATAAGGTATTGTTAATTTAATTCAATTGTTCTATCACATCATCTTTGTTAAAGTATATTTTGGGGATTCAGTTCTTTTCTATAGTTTTTCTCCATTAAAGCACACCATGTTGCTCATGTAGTTTTCTCTTATTTGTGGGAATTGCAGCCAGAAGAAGCGACAATTATAGAGATGAATGAACCAGTTTCTCTAACATTTGCTCTGAGGTACATGAACTCCTTTACGAAGGCGACCCCATTGTCAAACACTGTTACGATCAGCTTGTCTTCAGAATTGCCTGTTGTGGTTGAGTACAAGATTGCAGAGATGGGCTATGTCAGGTTCTACTTGGCTCCTAAGATTGAAGAGGATGAAGACGAGACAAAGTGAGTTTAAGCACTATGCCATTTTGGATCACCCAATAGGCTGCTTTCTCATTTACCCTGGTTGTACTGTCTAACGTTCATCTTAGAACTTTTGCTTATATGGCTTAATCAGGGTTGTCATTTAAGCAGTGAAGTAATAGTTTAGATGATTTTCCCAGATCTATTTAGTATTGTTCTTGCTATGTAGTGTAAACAATGTTACTTTTTTATGTTCATTGGTTGTTTGTATATGTTCTTTGGTATTGGCACAATTCAGGTTCTGAACTAACCCGATTTGATGAATCTAGAAGTGAAACTAGATACCGTATCTGCAGTTTGGTAATGCTAAAACGTAAGCATTGTTAAATTTGCAGTTTGGTAGTGCTCAAAACCTTTGATGAAGTAACCAATCCCTCTAGTGTGACCACTCAACACTTAGGTTTGATTAGTTTATGCGTTTAAATCAGTAATTTTTAATTTTAACACGTGAAATTTAAATTTGAGGGAAAAATATTATAGTACGATCAAAACATGAGCTTAAACGCAACAAACGAGTCAAATAATTGACTGGGTGATTTGTTCAGTACTCTTTGGGTAAACTTTCCTTAAAAACAGTATTGGGGAGTGTGGTCTTTAAAATCTCATTCTCAGAGAGTTCATAAGCGTCCACGAAATTAAACAAGTTTCAATAAAGAAACATTGCTTATAAACTCTGCTCATTATGGAGGTAGACAAGGACAGCTTTCATACGATCTGACATATTAAGTTACCAGAAGCCCGTCTTGGAACTCCATTGGATACCTAGTTCTAAAACCATAATGAAACGAAGTCAGCTGCTTGATAATTTTACAACACTAAAAAGTTATTGAACCATAGTAAATGGTAAAGCTTGATATTTGAATCCATTAGCAAAAAATAATTTCTTCTTTCACTGTCACTTTTCTCAACAATTTCAATAGCTCATGTCCATCTCAAGAACTTTGCAATCTCGGTTACACATCCTTTGATGCTCTCTACACAATCTCATTAAAAAACAGAAAAAAAAGACACTCGAACAACAACAAACGAAGCACCTAGGAAAGAAAAAGAAAAAACGGCAGCAGAAGAATAGTATATGATCTTAAAAATTCTGGGACCCCATTTTGCAAAGTGAAGGTTAATAAAACCAATTACGAGGAAATGATTTGGACTATTGCCTCCAATCTTCACCAGCATAAACTGCATGATCACCAAGCTCTTCTTCAATTCGAAGCAACTGCATGAGATTTTGGTTTGTCAGTCTCATCGTGCCACAAGTTTAACATAAAATCAAATAACACGTCTACCATTTGAGGCATAAGAACCTCAGTGACTGGACTCTGGACATAACATCCCGTGCTTGGACTATTATTAAAATAAATTCCTAAGGACTAGGGTATATATTATTTTTAGCTTTATGTACGAGTCACGACAATAAAGAGAAACGTCTCATATGGCAGCAAACCAAGAACTTGTTTATCATATTGAAACCTCTTTCCTCTCTCCCCCTTTTAATTACAAACTCTTTATTTTTATCTTTTTGTTAAAGAAAAATTTCCTAGTGTTGAGACTAACGAGATCACATTTGGAAAAAGCATAAATCTGGTAGTTAATGAGAATAGTTCTCTTAATTTCTAGAGCATGAGCCGTGTAGGCGTAAACAAAGTTCAAAGTGGACCTGATTGTACTTTGCCAGCCGCTCTCCCCTGCAAGGAGCACCCGCTTTTATCTGACCAGTAGCGAGGCCAACAGATAAATCAGCAATGAAGGAGTCTTCAGTTTCACCACATCTATGAGATGTCACAACTCCCCAGTGGGCATCCTTTGCCAACTTCACTACTTCGATAGCCTCTGTCACCGTCCCAATCTGATTTATCTAAAAATTTAACAATAAAATCCTCAGCATTGAAAAGCCAACGATGGTGATATAAACTATAAATTTCAAATGAGAACATTAGCTTCAGCAGAACAGGGTTTAATACTGTAGTCGCATAGTGAGGTCTTTTGCCACTTAAGAGGGGCTATCCACATAAGTTGCCTCTAATGCACAAGTAATTTCATACAAACTAGAAACAGGATTCCTAAGCAGCATACTATCAGCATTAAATAGTAAGACTTCAATATCCATACTTTTCATCCCAAGATTAGCTAAATACCTTGAGAAGAAGAGCATTGCAAGTGGACTCCTTTATTGCTCGCTCGATACGTTTTGGATTTGACATTAACAAGTCATCCCCTACCACCTGCAAAACCATCCAATCTTGGATGAAATCTAGCCATGTCTAGGTAAAAACCTGAAATTTCAGAGAAGCGTCCACCAAGGCAATGGATTGAGTTATATAAACAAAATAATTTCAGAGTAGCTCAATCACCAAAAAAGTATCAAAATCAAATTTCATAATATATCTAACAATACATAAAAGAGCCAAAGCTCTTATCTATGGGGCTGCTACATCCATTTAGCTCCTTTTTTTCATCATTTCCTTATTTTTTTATCTTTATTTTTTTTTTGTGAATTTTTTCTTTTACATTTTAATTTTGTTGTGTGTGTGTGTGTGTTTTTTTTTAAATATGTTGTTCCTCATTTTACTCTTTTGAGAGTATTTTTTTCCACGTGTTATTATTTTATTTTTGATTGGTTAAAATAATTTTCTTCAAATGTGTCCCTACTTAATATATATATATATTTTTTTTTTTTGTCAATTGTTATCTTTACACATTCTTTTTTAAAATAAATTCACAAATCCTTAAATAGTTAATAAATGAATTTCTCATTATTCAGTAAACAATAAACTCTTCAAGTGTTTCCAATATGGCAATACGTGCGGATCATGTTACAAAACTAGTATCAAGAAAAATTTACCTAAATATAAGCACAAACATAAATTTAATAACTAATATCTAATTGGTCTCATTGGAAGTATCCATATCAGCTTTTACAACCATCCTAAACTTACAGTGGTTTCACGTTGTTTACACGTTAGGTGTGTAGAGATTGCACAAAAAAGGATTATAGCCAAATACCAGTGGCAAGAAGACCAAACAAACCTGACAAAGTCCAAGGCTAGAAAAGTGCTTGATATGTTCCCAATCCTCCTTGTCAAATGGATCCTCAATTGAGACAATTGAGTAGTCTGATAAGACCAAAGAGAGAAATAAGCTAGAAAAATATCTTGGTTGAGGGGTACACATGCAACCCAAATTTTAAAACACGGAGAAAAAGATAATGAAAAGTGGAAACAGAAGTTGTACCAGTACAAAGTTCCTTGTACGTGTCAATCATATCTTCTCCTGACTTAAAATTCTGTCCTGACTTATTCGGAGATTTGAAATCCAGGTCATACTTTGTTCCTAAAAATTGGAGTTAGGAAGCAAAATTTCAGTTCTTAAGAGCACGCTGTGTAAATGGCTAAATGCATAAGACATCCTATGAACCCCAAATTGGGATATTAATGGGGCGTTAGCTGAAGCAATTCAATAGAACAAAACAAGAAAATTACTCATCCCCAGAAATCTGTGCCAAAGAAGTGTGCATCAACTAAATGTACTCCAAATAGATACTCAGTACATGGTGAAATCAAAGTTCGATATATACTAAAGCTTCTATAGGATCTTTTGTAGCAAAAAAATACTTTACCCATACAAAAGTCAGTGGCAGCAGCATCGATCGCTATCTTTATTCTATCGTTGTACCCTGTTCTGCTGATAGCCTCTTTTACGAGATCCAGACCTTCTTTAACACTGCAAATAAATATATACTATAACTAAACAAAAACACAATACAAAATTTCGGAACAAGTTCTGACCTTTCTGCATATGATCATAGTACTTAGCTAACATAAAATCTCTGTTCCACACATTGCAGTGCCGTATCTAAGATATGTTCATCATCTAGATAACCATTTCTTTTAATTTATATTTTTAAAGGTACTATAGAAGGGGGAGATTTGCATAAGATAGAGAAAACGAGGAGCTTTAAAACAACAGTGACACTTGCCTGGAGATGTTTGGAGCAAAACCACCATCTTCACCAACGTTACATCCTTGGGCACCATATTTTTCTGAAATAACAGCCTGTTCTTTTTATTAACAATACAATCAATGATTAAGTGGACGACAGTGGAGTCTGGTTACTAATGTGTAAATTGCTGTAATTCAATGATCCAATCAAGCTGAATACTGATTAGAAAACATATTGAAAATACGATTCTTGTAAATTGGTTGGTCCAAAGTTACCCAACAAATACTATCGCATTCATTCAAAATTAACCATGAGTTTTTGTGTACGAACATCTCAAGAACAACGTAGAAACTTACAAAAAAGCATAAAGTCAATTCAACCTTTTTTTTTAATGAAAAACCCATTAAACTGAACTATAGTAATGAAGAGCAAGTTGATTGATAGGTCCTCTTTTTAATTAGATAACAAGAGGAGAGCTTTATTCATCAAATAAATTTCAAATCTGCATCCACATTATCCAGAGTAAAAAAAACCCAATCATCATTTATTATTGTAAGAAATTGTTAATCCGGAAAGAGACAATTGGTTATTTTGAGGCCGCTACAATATGAGAATATATTACTAGGATCTAGTTCGTTTTCTCCATTATTCCTTTTTCATCATTCAATTTTACCCAATGAAAATTACAATACCGCAAATTGACAAAAATGTTCAATTTTTTCATAAGAACTTCTATCTCACCAGAACCAAAGCATTGAAGGTATTGTGAAGTGCAACAGTTCAGGAGGATAAAATCACCTTCAAGTGATGATAAGTTTCGGAGCCCATCTGCAATGCCTCTTCAAACTTAATTGCTCCAATCGGGAGAATCATGATTTCCTGATAAAATTTCAAATGAAATTACATTATAATTATATATCCCCGTAGTATTATAAATTTCATTTTAAAAGCAAAAGAAAAATCCTGCTGTGGCAGGCATAAGCTTGAATTAATAGGAAGGAGGAAAGAGAGGAAAAACAATGCCTCTATTGATTTTCTTTATACTGAAACTCATGTAAATACAAATTAAAACCTAAACTACAATTTAAAAGTAGAAATGCAAATACGACGTAGGTTTATGTGTTGCGTTGAGTTGACAATTAAGATCACAATTGTTGAATACGACAAAATAGAGATCATTGTTGTTGAAAAGCACACAGCTTAAAATAGCAAACCTGAATGGCTAAATTGTTCCCAGCATGTTTTCCTCCGCTTATAACAGTGAAAGCAGGGACAGGAAGAGTGAGATTGGTTCTTCCAGAAAGAACGGCAATGTGTTTGTATAGTGGAACCTGGTATTGTCCATTTATTAGAATGCCTTATACAAAATAAGGAATTGTACAAGGCAAACTTCATGACATTAATTCCCAAAAAGAAATTTTTTTAAAAAAAAAAAGCTACTAGAAAAAGTCATACCTCCTTTTCTGCAGCGCCAGCTTTGCATGCAGCAATTGACACAGCTAATATGGCATTTGCTCCAAGTTCACCCTGAAAATAACTTTACCTCAGAAACACACTTTTTCATTTTCAAAAGAAAAGCAAAGAAAGATAACTCCTTGCAAGTTGCAAATTGAAATGGAGATGCTTTCAGATTAACCAAAAACATAGAACAATCATTTGATGAACCATGCTGATTACGCCTTAGTTTTGGTTTTGTTGTGCTTTTGGAAGAGTTCTACTTTAGGAGAAGCAGAAACAAAGTCAAAAGTTCCAAAATTTATCTTTTTCAAACAAGTGAAAAAGTGCATTGGTGTCTGAGTACAAAGTACTAAACTGGCCATATGTTAAGAAAAAAGTCCCCTTTCATGTGTTGACTTTCTAGATCATATATAAATGATTGCTAAGTAACCTTTCCTTTTATTCTTAGAGAATTAGTACCGCAAGTTGTTCCCGACATGGAAATTATATCATCCTAAATCTGATGCAACTACGTTCAGACAACAGAAAGCAGCACATGCCAAGAACATAACATATATCTGTAATACTGTTATAACAATATGCTTAGGCATATCTGGGAATATTTCTTAAAAAAAAAAAAAAGTATTGACGATCTTCTAACTATTTCCCAACTATCAAGAAGCAGAGTCAAAGATAATAGCTCATAATATAGAATCACATCCGAAAAGTGATAAATAATACCTTCTTTTCAGTCTTGTCAAGGTCTATCATAGCCTGATCAATCTGAGACTGAAGCGTTGGGTCCATGCCAATCAGCGCTTCAGATATCTTTTCATTAACGTTTTTAACAGCTCTATTAACACTGTTTCCCAGATACATTCCCTTGTCCCCATCGCGCAATTCAACGGCTTCGTACCTGCATTCAGTAATTTATTTCTTCACATGCTAATATCAAACTCTGAAAAGCTCATTACACTACATTAAAAAGGCTCCAAATAGTCAAAAATTTTAAAAACAGCAACACGAATTTCAGCTTTTCCGTTCTTCAGAAGCTAATTTAAATTTGAAGTTCAGTAATCAAACTCAAAAAACGCAAAGAAAAATCAATGTCCCTACGAATCGGCTAAAAACAAAACAACAAATATTAATTTTCTCGGCAATCAATCAAACACCGGAGATAGAAAAATCAGAGGAATTTAAAAAAGAAAAAAGGTGGAAAAATTCATACATTCCAGAAGCATCGCCACTAGGAGCTGAAGCGCGAAACATTCCTTTGTTGGTGTAAAGGTCGACTTCAACCGTCGGAACTCCTCTGCTATCGAGGATCTGCCTAGCTTTCACCTTCGTAATCACGGAAGGAACCGCTTTTCTCAAATGATTCGACTGTATATTCAAATCACGACCACAAGATCAAACACAAAGGGAAATTAGAGACCTCGCACGACTCAAACTGGATTAATTTGATACAAGAAATCAAAAATCTTGATTCCACGGTAAAATTTTGTTTGTTTTCTCGGGAAACAAACAGAAAGGAGGATCAAAGAGGAACATTACGATGAAGAGGACGGGATCGGGAGTCTTGGCCCTGACGGCGGCATTGACGGCGTCTTCGATTTTCCGAGAAAGCATGTGCTTGTCCAGATACTCTTGCACCGACATGTCGTCGCCGTTATGGTCTATCTTCTTCTTCTTCTTCAAGATTTGAAGTTCACGGAGAAGCGACACTCAGTTGTAATAAGACTGGGTTAGCTTTGAGAAAGAAAACGATGTGTATTTCTTCTTATAGTGTTCTCGACGCTCCGAGCTTTCTCAACCCAGGTTCCGGGGTTTTACTCTGTACCGTGGAGGACCTGATATACAAAAACGTGTCGTTTCCATCATCGTTTTTCATTTTTATTTTTTGTTTTTCTAATAATTGGTTTTTTCAAGTTTATTTACGTAAGGGAAGGAAAAAAAAAAAAAAGAAGAGGAAAGGGGAAATGTCAAATCTCAAGTATTTTTTATCCTATAAAGAGATTTTTTTTAGGGAAAAGGAAAAAAGACACGTTTTTTTTTTTAATAAAAAAAATGTTGCTCGTCCGAGTCCCAACTCCCAAATTGAAAGTATGTCGTTCACCTGCTAGACATGTCTTTTCACAGTAAAATTTCTTATGTTTTAATATGAAACGACATGTCATCTTTATCTTAATTGTTAGTCGTTTGATATGAAACAACATATCTAGAGATGTTAATTGCACTGATCCGGCCCGATTCAGCCATGTTCCTCGTCTCGTGTCTAGGCCAATCCGCTGGGCTGGGCCTAGTCCATTTAACTTGTGGCATCAAGCCGGACCCATAGCCCATTTATTTGTGGATTGTGCCCTTAACATGCTCGTGCTTTTATCCGTACTCGTGCGTTTGTCACGCTTTTATCTTGCTCTTTATGTGCGTTTGTTGTGCTAAATAACAAATTTACAACAAATATAAGAAAACAAACATTAAACATAATGAAACTAAAATCTTAATAAAAGAAAGCACATCATTAATTAAGAAAATACCTCATTAAAAACTTTGTCAAGAGCAACAGGATAAAATATTAGTAAAGAAAAAAAGGTGCAATTATATAATTTTTAAAGCAATATATAGTTTTATATTTCATATTCACCACTTGA
Organism: Morus notabilis; assembly: GCF_000414095.1. NCBI lineage: Eukaryota > Viridiplantae > Streptophyta > Magnoliopsida > Rosales > Moraceae > Morus > Morus notabilis. The sequence goes on from NW_010364303.1 coordinate 743,220, forward strand.
GCCCATATCGTGCTTTTAATTTGTTTGTGCCGGTATTCGAGTTAGGTCCTTAGCGTGTCATGCCTTTAATGTACTTTGTGTCTAAAAATTACGTCAAGCCGGTCCCGTTATTACACGTGAATGGATTATGCCTATTTAATAACCGTGCCGAACTGTGCCATTCCAATTTTTTAACGTGCCACATTTATGCCAGTCCGTCAGGCTCAACTTGTTTTGACATCTCTATACATATCGTTGATGCCTAAACTTTTCAGTGTCTAAGAATTGAACATGTTTTTCTTACCGAATTGCGAATTTACATGCTCATCTGTTCTTCAATTTTGCTGTCGTGTGTTGGGTACCAAAATATGATACTTTATTGTTCTTTTTTTTTTTCGGGTTTTTTTTTTTTTCATCCAACACTACTACACCGGCCTTAAAAAAAAAAAAAATCCACTGCAAGATAGTAAAGGTTATAACTGTCTTAACAAATTAGCCGACAAGCTGAGAAATTGTAATAAAGTGTGAGTTTAATACTACAAATTCAGGACTATAGATCATTCAACGCCAAAGGAACCCATAGTAAACGCTTATGTAAGCTGACAGCTTCATACACAAAGGCTTTTCTTATGCTACCACAAAAGCACTAGATGAACCCGTGAAATGACGAATTGATCCGAAAAGGCTCTTCGAGGCACCAAAATGTCTGATTCTGTACACACCAGGAGTTGCAGAGTTAGGGATTCTCCATTCTATGGTTGCCTTACTTCGAGCACTAAGTTTGGCGGGTCTTGACCATATGAAGCGCAGGCAGAAATCATCATCATCATAAGCAGGAACCCAGTCATCTTTTCCTTCAAGGATCTCCACAAGTGCAAATGTACCTTCAGTCATGAGATCATTCCGTGGGCAAGCAGACCAGAAGACTGCCGTCACTATTTCACCTCTCTTAAAGGTAGAGTTCTGCAGAACGTCAGAAATGACATCTCCGAAATTGGCACGGCGTGGAGTCGAGTCCATCATGACTGGCATAAGTAAGCTTATTTGCTTATCCAGGAGATCTGGAGGCTGCGGCCCCGGTTCAACAGGCTGGTTGGTAATGAGAGCACCGGCAAGCTTCTTGAACTCCTGAATGTAGGCACTTAATGTGTGTGGTCCATACAAAGTGGAGGCACCCTGATTAGCATATGACAATGAATTAAGCAACGTATATTTAAAATCCGTAACTCAAAAGGTAACTATGTAAAATGCTCTTAAAATTATTTGTTATTGTGTGTTTCGTGTGAATGTGAAATCCTTTGACCAGGAGTTCTGTTAGTACATTGGTGGAAACTCCTCAATAACCCTATGTCTGAATGGCAACTATTTCGTATATCTAGCTCTGTAAGCAAGAACTGACCTCGTATCTTTGCACCTCGTACTCTTCAAAAGTAGTTACATATTGTGAGTAGGAATTAGTCAACCCTGCTATAACAACATGAAGGTTTTCTCCCTTACTACCACTACTTAGCACTGTCTTTACTGCATCACGAAGACGCCGACCAGCCATTGTTGTGAATTCTGTTCAAAAAACCCCCAAAACAGGAGAAAAAAATAAGAAAGGTCCACAGCCCAAAGAAACAGTTTTACCAAGGGGAGGACAAAACAGGTTAAGATAAAGAAATGCATATGTTTCTGGAAGCAAATTTAAGTTATCACCAACAGAGAATATACAAACTATACGTAAGCATATTAAGTGAAAACTCGACCCAAGTTAACCTTCAAAAGAAGAAAAGAGGAAAAGCAACGCAAGCTACCTCCAGGTACACTCAGAATGGCAAGCTGCCCTATCCGGAGGATCTGGATTGGAAGTATAGAAGGCTGAAAACCATGGAACAATTTTCTCGTGAGGAGCAACATCAATCTCATGAGGGGAAAAAAGTAATAGTATGCTAAATTACATACATTCCTCTATTAGTCCAGGATAGTAACAAAGAGCAATATAAGGAACTTCATAAACTCAGAGTATCTGTAACTCACTGGCACCAAGTCTATTTTCAAAAACCCTTTGTATTACTTTCAAGCATGACTACCACTTTATAAACATGCATCTAACAAACCTTAAGCTTGTCGTTAACAAAAAAGAGTCTAGTGAGTCAGTGCAACTTGTAAAATCAGAAGACTTTAATACACATACAGTTTCCTATAGTTTATAGGTGAAATAAGTTATGGCTGGTAACCTGCACTAGATAAACTAACAAAGATATATTTGATATACCATTGACCCTTATAATTTTGTTTTAGATATATATGATATCTAAAAAGTTACCAACATCAAGTCTTAAAATAATGGCTTGGTTAGGGAATGGAGATCATTGAACAACTTGAGAATTTCTTTCAGTTTCACATTATTTTCATGTAAAATACGTCCAAACAAGCCAGCTACCTACCGCCCAATCATATGGTTGCTTCATTTCACCAGTATCAAGCAAGATTGGCTTTGGGTGTTGACAATCAACTTGTTTCTTGTCTGGAGTTTTCAGCACATTGCGCACCAACTTCCAGAAAGGATTTCCCTGATATAAAATATCATAACAAATAATGCCAACACAAAGCAGTCAGGAAGGAAAAGTATACTGTACAAGAGCGTAGGGAATGAATGACCTTGCATTTCCAATTACCTTATCATCACCTTGCTTAAAATCAAAAGCTCCAGGTCCATCAGTTGTTCCAGCCGCAAATCCAAACCCCATTGCAGCAGGACACGTTTTTACCACCTTAGCATCTCCACCCTGTTTGGAGATTTTTACTTCAAGTTGGGAGAAGTCTATATAAGCATGACGATAGTCAATCTTGCCTTTTAGCGTTTCAGACGCTTTGCCGAAAAGATCTACAGCTTTTTTGAATTGCCGCTCTCCAATAATACGTGTACTCTCAAATTCATCAGGGTAACTGCCATTTTAAGAAAGATTGATTATTTGGCATTTTATATTAAATAGTGTCGAATAATAAATGTCACACGCTAAGAGATCAAAGCACTCAGAAATGAATACCCAGGTCCTCTGCCATAGCATAACTCATTCTTTCCCCCGCAGGTACTATGATTGAAGTCACAAGGTAGCCCAGTGTCTATACAGAAAGCTCCAAGAACATTTGGGCTAACATCGCCGCAGTTTGATTGGCAAAATGCAGATACAAAAGCAGGTTTGTCAGCCTGCCTGAGAGCACCCCTAACACGTCTTGCAACACTCAAAGTCCTAGTTGCTGGTTTACCAGGAGGAGACTGGAAGGACGCAGCAAGCTCTAGTAACTCATGGTCTGCATGAAAATATCTCATAGAATTATTCAAAAGAATCTGTTTACCTAAAACCAAACAAAAAAATTGTATAAAGCCCTCTAAAGATGAATATTAGGTAAGTAAAGAGCATGACTCACGATTATTGGGTTGGTTAGAAATTATATCCGAGACTCTTCGAGGAATTCGTTTTTGACCAGATTCATCAGAATACATCTTTCTAACACCACTCTGCTCAAACCAGTCTTCCATAAAGCGTGCAGCAGCACCCTTGTTGTCCCCGCTTATTAATGAATTTGTGCGGCTCATAGAAGTTCCATGAGTGGCAAACCAATTAAAGCTACCCACTGGACCCCACTGATTATCAACAAACTTTAAAAGGGTAATCTCTTTGTCAACTTCGTACTTGTATCTACTGCGCTCTTCTGCAGGATTGTTAAGATAAGCACTAGGACTGCGATTTACACCAGCATCTAGGAGCTCTCCTGCAAGTTAAAAACCAAAACTCATATAAGAATATCATTTTGAATATCTATTCAGAGAGAAAAAGGACAACTTCAAGAACCTTCTCTCTACTTACCCTTGTTTATAAAAATTGATCCTGGACGAAGATTTTCATGAGCTTGTATAATGCTTTTCTCAATGCCATCAACAAGGACATCGAATGACTGGCGAACAAATCCAAGGGATGTTACAATATACACAACATATTGGAGATAACCCCCAGGACCAGCGTGGGTATGAATTCCACTGATAGCAACATTCTTTTCAGTGTACAGGTCCCCATACCTGCGAAGTGGCAGCATAAGGAAATTTCAATCAAGTCATACTAGAATCTATTTGCACATTTTAAATCTAGTGCTACTCCAACAAGTCCCCATATGAGCAAAATTAATTACCCTTTTATATGCACATACATATTATAATTTATAATAGTTGTGTATGTACAATTTATAATAGTTGTGCCAAGTTTGTAGAGCAGTAATATAATATCTTAAGACTTGAAGCAACAAGTACCTTGCTTTCAACCTCTCTAGAACTTTAATCGCCACAATTTGTGAGGCCATACAAGCATCAAGATTCACGAACACCACACGTTTTCCCTGCGGCTCCGCAATGATAAAGCTGCGCGCTCGAAGCCTGAAGTGAATACCGGATGCAATCTGCTCTGTATTAGCATATCCCATCATGTTGACGTCAGCCGCCGGACCGGTAATGTCATAGCTCCCGAGACCAATCAAATAGTTGGGATCTGATAACACCTCTTTACTGCCATGAAGCAAGAGCAAAATTGCAATCCAAAACCAGCCAAAAAGGCATGCTCTCCAACAATTGAAGCGAACAACAGTAAACAACTCCATTACGGCGCCACCAAATGGGAATATTATAACATCACTCAATACCTTACTTCCTGTGACTAAAAGACAAACATAGCTTACCAAAATTAGCTCTAAAACGCAAATAAAGCGCCAAAATCACAAAATACTTCCTAATTCCATACACACCAAAAAAAGGAAAAAAATAAAATCGTATTGTTACAATCATATATCATTGTCTGTGTATGTAAATCCACGATTGGTTTCAGTTTTCACCAAGAAAAGTTAACAAATTCAATCTTATTCTTCAATGGTGCTTAAAGAAAATTCCATAACTGCTATTTCAGTAAATTATGATCGTGATCAATTTTTCATGGAAATGATCAATTGACAGTAACTAGTGACGGCAAACAGTGACGAAACCCTAGGATGCCATAATTAGGCAAACATTTGTACGGTCGGAGATTTTGTATGTACCTTGAGGTTGACGGAGCTCCGGTTCCTGGGAACAAAACTGTATGATCTCAGAGCAGTTGCCGTATGTTTAATTCATTTTCAGAGCCATCCATTAGAGAAACTGATAGAGAGAGAGGAAGAGAGAGAGAGGGGGATTGTGGGAAGAGAGAGAAAACCGACACTTACGATCCTTCAGATGCAATGCAGTCAGGGACGACAAATATGCTTGTAATAAGTAAGTAACGGCCAAGGAAAGCCATCTCACTAGTACTGTTTTCGGCTTTACTAAAATTGCAAAGAGAAAACACGAACGGTGCATTTGGTTTGTGTCGTGTTATATATAAATTATGATTTGTGATTCGTTATAGTAATTTTTTTTATAAAAAATACATAAAAATTAAAAATAATTTAGAATCATAATTTTAAATTTACGAACCAAACGTCCATTAAAAAAATTTTTTAAATAAAAAAAATATTTCCTTTTATTAAAAATTGAAATTTGATGCAAAAGTTCTTTAGAATTAAAAATAAATAATAATAATAATTGATAGAGTGTTTGGGAATTGGGATGCATGGACGTTGGGTAAAACCCGGTTATGGGTTATTTGACTGAATTGGTCATGGAATTAAGGTTTTATTTTTTTTATCGATTTGAGTTTATAATTCGAGTTTTGATAAGTTTTCAGAAACAGTGACATCTAATTTTTTTACTACAGTAAAAAACTCTCATATAAAATCACATCTTTACTCAAATTAAAAACTTGAATCAGCGAACTAAACGAGTCCTAAATATTAAAAGGATTGGACACGGAATTCGGATCTTTTCCTGCCGATGAGGTTCTTTATTTTTTTCTTTTTTCTTTTAATTATTTTCAATGATATTCTATTGTGAATGATGTAGCATGTTTAATATATCCCTCAATTTTTTTTTTGCTTCTAAATATATCCCACAATTATTAGAGAAAAAACAAGTTTCTTTCTCTCTCCTTTTTCAATTGTCAAAAAAAAAAAAATTTTATTTATTGCGTCTGAAGTCTTATGGAGAAAATGATTTTGCATGTATTCCTCCTTATTAAATTTACTTTTCAACATTACAAGGAAAAAAAGAACTTTTTTTTTAAAATAGGTTTTTTTTTTTTTTTTAAAGAATTAAGACATTTAATTTGGATGCAAATCAAGCCTACAAACGCGTCACTATAATTGAGATGAAGTGCATGAATTTTCCGAGGCTGAAGTTGTTATGCATTGGCCGTTGCGTACTAGCCTTTTCAGTGTAATATAAGGCACGCTTACGCTAGAGCTTAGATCCTATTCCTGGGCTTGAACACAATTCAGTAAAATAAAAATTAGGAGAAAATTGTAAAATTTACTTTTAGAAGTGCATTAATTTAAATTTTTATCTCTTGATAAATATATTTTTATTAGTGTAATTATTTAATTAAAAAAAATTATGAATCAAGATGAAAAAATAAAAATCTTAACCCAAATAATTTTAAAAAATATTTATCAAAATTACTTAAAAAGTTAAACTCACCGAAAAAGACCCCAAATCCTGCCAAGAATTACTGTATCACTTGGAAACATCGATGAAACTCCGGTGGGCCCATTGTCCTGACTTCACACTTCAAGGTCATTTCTTAAGAATACCCACATACATTGCTTACCCATACCTATTTTTGATTTCTTGTGCTTTAATTCGCACGCACGAAATCTGGAGATAAATACAAAATCACAGGCCTATTATTAAGTTCAAATGGTTGGAAATATTGGGATAAGCATTCGTTCTTTATTCATTATCCGGAAAATGACATGTGTTGATCTAATTTAATGTCAATGTTCACCTAACGGCGAAGCAATTTCTGATGGGAAGGAAGAATATTATAAGTTTGTTTTTTGTCATTACCTTATTAGTTAAGGCATAAAAAATTTGCCAGCGTACCTTGACCTTTTCCTTGTTAGAGTAATTGATTAGACAGGTTCTAAACAAGATTTAGATTCATCCAATCAATTATAAAAGGAAAAAAGAAACATCATGAAACGATATTTGATCATACCTCGTGAATGAAAGTTTTTGTGTTCACGTCTTCTTCACAAAGGATCTCTTATTTCATTATGGCAAAAATACAAAAGATGGTGTATAAATAAAGAATTTTACCACCTCTTTGCTCAAATAAGTGTTGCACAAAAAATAAAGTTTTCGTGTCCAATGTATCATCCACATGTCTATTGGGACCCGATTAATTAAATGGTGAAAGTAATTTAGTTTAATTTTGCGTGGTAATAAACAATACTATATATATATATATATATATTTATTATACGAGGACACTAATGTGAACCAAATGATAGCTGAAAAAATTAAGATATATACTTTCTTTCACAGGAGATAATAAGAAAAGTAAATGCATTTTTTCAGAGATATTCGGGGTTGTTCTTTTAGAGTGTAATTTGAGTGTAATTTTTTAGTTGAATTTGAGTTATAACTTGAGTTGAAGTTAGAACTTGAATAAAGTTGAGTAAAATTGAATAAAATTGAAATTTAAAAGAACGTGAACTTGAATAAAGTTGAAACTTGAGTTATCTTTTTTTGAGTTTTTTGGACAAAAGAACATGCCCGAAAACACTAAACATCCCACTTTTTTTTTTTTTTTTTTTCCATATTTTCCTTAGCTAGTGCAAAATCACGAGTACTTCATTTTTCTTGCTTTGGCAAATTTTGATGATGGAAAATTATTGAAAAACAGCAGCATTAAATGATGGTGGAAAATTCTTCATTGGTTCAAATAATAGATTATTATATATGCTGGGACTGAGTGTGCCAGTTGTGTAGTGACATAAAGCTAGAATGGGAAGAGTATGACGATCCATAACGAGTATCAAAATAGACAAATAACATGAAAGAAATAACATTTTAAAAGAATTTAAGGAAAATGTGTGCAAAATTCTCTATGCCAAGTATCACCACTACGAACAAGCAGAGGAATTTATTCTTTGGTATTGATTTTCATTTAGCATCTTTCTCTCCTCACTCAAAACTTGTCTCTGTGTATGAACAATAAATTTGAAAAAAATTTCATCATCATGTGTAAATGCAGTCTGATAAATGACCTCGTTTTTGCCTTCCTGCACAACTTGTACCTCGATGTCACTAGACTCTAAGTTCAATTCCTTAAGAATGGACAGACAATTAATCGAAGATTGCGTTACTTTCAAACGATTGGTTACTATGAACGTCGCAGGACATGTTAATTATCCACCATCCCTTGCATCTCCATCATTATTGTGATATTCATGGTCGAAATCCGAGTGAAAAACCAGATTGAGGTAGGCGAAGAGATGAGACTTCTATCAGAAGCCAGTTGTTCATCATGACTGAGTATTGTCACTTAAACATCCATAATAATGAGGGGATTAAATACAAAAATTCTCCAATTATAACTTGTGTAACACTTTATCTCCTCAATCTTTAAAACGTAACATTTGTTCCCTCTTAATTGTGAACTTTTAACAAAAAAAAAACCTCCTTCTGTTAAACTTTTTAACATAAAACTAAAATAATAAAATTTAAGCGTATTTTGATAATTCTATATATTCCTAGAAAATATTAAATATTAAAAAACTTTTTCATTCTTATTTACACGTAATATATACAATATATATTATATAAACATTTTTTTAGAATGTTGATGTTTTGAACAATTTTATTAAAAATATACTATGAGTTAAATTAAAAATAATATATTGTGAATTTAAAATTTATTAGTTTTTTTTTTTTTTTGGCTGAAAGAGCTTTAACTAATTTATTAATAAGAAGATTAAGATTAAAATTTTGTTTTATTATTTTGTCATATTCATTATGATATTAAATGAAAATTAAAATATGCTTTTAAAAAATGTAAATTTAGAAGTGATGGGTAGAAGTGTAATTTTGCATCAAATTATTTGAGAACAATTGACAAGTGTCATTTTTGTTAAAAACTTTTACATAAGGATTTTTTTAACCTTTCATAGCATAGGATAAAGTGTTATAAAGTGTTATAAAAGTCAGAGGGAAATTTTATAATTAATTTCTAGGAAAAGAGGCCTCCTGAATTCCTAATATAAGGTCATTTAAGAAAAACCAAAGGAACCACTAGGACTAATGTAACTATCATGTAAGATAACGCTTCATTCAAAATGATAGTGTAATGACGGGGAAAAATTTAGGTCTAATCTGGACAGTCCAGTATTTGACCGAAATTCTTTTCAGAATAGTAAGTAGTAGAATTTTGATGTAATCAAGAAAATGTTATGTAAAAACTTTATGTACAGGGTAAAATCTCTCGAAAAGTGTAAAGTTATAATACAAATATTTTTACAAAGAAAATTCGTAAATATCACTTATGAATAGTGAGATATTAGTTAAAAGTTAGAAATTTTAACGGGTATATATTAGTTATGAAAAATTAAAATATTTGGTATGTGACTAAATGACCAGCTAGAAAAAGAATAGAAATATTAGAAGTAAGGAAAATAGTAAAAGTTCCGGAAACGGAATTTTCCCGAGTCAGTTAAAGCGGGAAACTGCCAAAGAAAGAGTACCGCAAGGGTACGTGTTTTGGGCAATTCTGAATCAATTAAGATGATAATTTCAGAAAAGGGAATTGACTAATGAGATACCTAAGAGAAATGGGTTGAATATGAAAAATTTGACCCAGGGTGCTCGGCAGTCCAGAAAATTAGTATAGAACCTGTACTGATTGTGAAATTATTAGTACCGGAAAGAGACTCATTTTGAGAAACGAAAAGTTCGGTCTCGACAAGAGAAATATGGGGAACATAGAACCACTCAAATAAAGTGTTAAACTTAAGTAGAACTAGTAAAATTAAATTATGAAAATTAATTTAATTTTTTTAATTTAATTTAAAAAGTAATATTAGATATTATTGAAAATAATATTATATAATATTAATTAATCTCTTAAAGAGTTCCACGGAGATACTAGAAGACACTCTTGTTTTCTTTGCCTTGCCGACCAAGAAGAAAAAAAAAAAAAAAGAGAGACGTGAGAAAGTTACGAAGAAAGAAAAAAAAACAAAGCAGAGAGAGAGATTCGTAAAAAAAAAAAAGACAGAGAGTTGTGAAAATCAAGCAGTTTCACTGAAATTTCTTCCATTCAATCCGATAGAAATGTAACCTGAGGCGTTCTAGCGGAAAAACCTCAACTTCTGGAAGTAAGATTTCAGAGTTTTCGTGAGAATTCTATATTTTCTTGATTTAGATGAATAGTAACCCATCTCAGAAAAAAACTTCTGTTAAAGTGAAAATTGAAACTGAGATTTTGTAGAGTATCGTAATAAGAGTTTAACGATGTAAGTGTTAAGATGATTGAATAAAGTTTTGGTGGATTTCTATCAAAAATCCGTGAGCTTAGATTAAGGAAGAACATATGTTTTGTTCAATTTTATGTTGGAATCTGTGTTCAGGAATGTAAATCTTGACTCCAGGTACCGAAATCAGAAGTAAAACGAGTTATTAAAAACTCGGGAAACGAGAAAAATAAGGCGAAACTCTGCCAAAATTTAGTTCGAGTAATTTAAACTAAAACTGGATTTCAAGAGGAATATAGGATTAAAGTGTGAAAAGAAAGATGTTTCGATAATCGGTGATGGTTAGAAACCGAACACAACGAGAATTCACAGTTTTAGACCAAAATTGAAAATTAGGCCCATGACTGAGTAATTTGCACGATTTTAGTGCAAATCCTTGAGATAGGAAATAGTTTGAGATTGAATACCAAACATAAGGATTGTAGACCTTTCCGAAGTAAATTTCAAAGTAATTATTGATCTTAAATTCTGAATCTAACGATCGAAAAATTTATGCAATAGGGCCAATTAACGGTTGAAGTTGGAAAGCGTCAAGGGAGACAAAGGACGCATACAGTAGAATTTTGAATGATAGATACAATGTGAATGCTAGATACTATGTTAGGTAAGTATCTACAAGACTTATGTAATCGTAGAACTTTATTCTACAAAAATATGTATCGATGTTAGGTCGAGATCAAACTAAGAAAAGTGAAATGTTAAAGTTTAACGAAAAGTTAATCTCATGATAAAATGCTCAATAATGCACAAATTCATAAGATTTAACTAAAGTTACCGTTTCAATGAGAAAATTGATAAACGGTAAGAGACCAAACGTCCTGTTTGTACCAGCCTTCGATAAACGGTAAGAGACTAAACATCCTATTTGTACCAGCCTTCGAAGGAAAGGTTATTATGAGACTACAAAAGATATGAAACCGTGACTGAGTTGGATTGGTTAGCTACCCCACTCCTCACTGGTTATGCGCGCTATGGTACAACAGGACAGGGCCCCTAAGAAGTAAAAGTCAAGAAAATGAAACACGAAAACCATTCCATATAACGATATGGTATCCGTAAATAAGAATGAAAAGAATGAGAAATACATAATGAAAGTTGTTTAGAATTTTGTACTAGGTTATATGATATGAATGCATTTATGGGTATGCATAATTATTGCATCTGTTATGACCTATTGATACTTGCTGAGCAAAAGCTCATTAAGTTTGTTCGTGTTATAGGAAGCACGGGTAAGGCACCAGCTCCCTAAAACTTGATGCTGGGCATGTAGAGAGGGTGTAGCAGCGGAATGTGGGCAAGTGGGTTGTGGACACATCATGTGTTTTGGAAACGCTGCTGAACTTTATATGTAAAATAAAATAGTGTTTTATGTATTTAATGACTAGTGTAATAGAATGTTGTCAGAATGCTACAGCATTTTAACGTACATGATAAGATTAAAAAAAAAATGGCCTGAAATTTTAAGAAGTTATAATTAGGGTCGTCATAGAGGTTAAGAAATGCTAAATATGAGTATAGGATGACGATCAGAAGTTAGGGTCGTCACAGATAGAGATAAACAGTCTTAGCAGATCATCAAGTACACATAAGCTGTTGCAAATAAAGCTAATACCAAAGCAACATCAATATTATACAATAGGTTCAGTTCAAAAAACGCAGATTACATTCCCTTCTTTTCTGCAAAAACTTGACAAATTAGTCAACGAGCACTTGGTTTCCGGTTTGGGTCCCTGATGAAAGTATTGGTAAGGGCAGATTCCGAAACAAATGAAGACAGTAAGAGACGCACAGCCTGCAAGTTTGGAAAAGTAGTACTAAAGCAATGAAATTGCATAACCCTTTTGGGGAAAATACAAAGCAAGAACAATCATATATAGTGCGTAAAAAATTATCACAAACATTTCGCAAAATTTGTTAGTGTCTTTACTCTTTGGCAGTATTCAAATGGGCAATCTTTTGAACGTGTCAGTATTATTTTTTTCCCTAACGGACCCCACATAAAAGTGAAGGAGGTTTTAAGAAAAAAGAAACCAAGTTAAGATCAGGTGAGAAAACTGCAATTCTGCAAGCACAGGATATAACATATATAGGCTTACCTCCTCTTTGCCCACATGCACAACTTGCGCTTCAATGTCACTGATGGGTACCTTCATTTCTTTGAGAATGGACATGCAAAAAATCGACGAAATAGGAGTGACGGTCAAGCTGTCTGTCACTATGAACATCGTCGAGACTCCCGTTAAAATACCTTCATCACTTTTACCATCAACTGTATTGTGAGATTTAGCATCGATAGGCGTAAGGCCATGATATTCAGAATTTGTGGGTGCAGACTTAATCCCTAATAGATCATTCTTATAGCTAAACCCAAAGGCAAGGCTTGGACTGACTAGCATTTCCTTGTGGTGATTTGACTTGAAAAGTTGCTCATCAAGATCCTTAACACTCTTGTACAATTGGTCTATGCATCCATTAAAAGAATTGGTGTCACGTAATTTTCCAGCAATATGCCCAAGTGGAACGGTTAGAAAACTCAAGACTAAATTAACGAAGTCCTTCTTTGCTTCTGCGTAACAAACCCGTTTCTTAGATTTGCTAATCATTAATTTCACTGAAATCTTTTCATCCTTCTCTTGCATGTCCTCTTCCTTTATTTGATTGGTTAGCTCATCTCGGTTAAGGCTAGGACTATTTTTGTTCACGTCCGGCAGATCACCTTTATTCTTCAGAAAGACTTCTGTCAAAGGTGTCCTTGATTGCAATGAGCATATGAGCAAATTCAAAACCTGAAAGAAAAACAAGTCTCTGAACTTACTGATGCTACAAAAATACCAAAAATAAAGGGGGATAAAGGGAAATAAAAGTACCTCTTCTGTTCCAACATTGAAGGTCCTTTCGTGCGCGTTACACATGTGATCCGTTATATCATGCTTGGCCAATAAAGAGAAGCTCTCTAAGCTAGACATATGCATCACTTGTAGCCCATCACTAATTATAAATCTTGCCATTCCATTAACAAACACGCCTTCGCGCTTTCTGACCACACTCTTTGTGATAAGCAATTCCCGATTCATGGGACGTCCGCATTTACAAAAGACATCTCTGTAATGACTATAACTATAGTTTCCACAATGCAACCTGCAGGTGAATAATTTACGCTCTGTATTGTCTGTATTGTCGATTTTCAGTTTAAGGTTCATGCAGTTATTTTCAGCCTCACTGCGGGGACTTGAAAACATGAGTTTACCAGCTTCACTGTGGAAATGAAAATGGTGCAGATCCATATTTTTCACACTTTCATACAAATTGTTCACACAGCCCATCGTCAGTGGCATTGAGCGCTCTTGTGCAAGTCTGATAATGGTACCAAGAGACATTGTCAAGAAACTGAAGAGAACATCGACAAATTCATCGTCTGATTCGACGAAGACAAGTTTGTTCCTCTTCTCATCTACCACGGCTTTCAAGCTAATAGAATCCACAGTTTTACCTTCCATCGACGTATGAATAAATCTCTATTCAATACAATGAGAGAAATAGAACAATATTGAGACTAGTCAATTATTGAGCTTAAATAGGGGTATTGAAGTTGAAAAATAGCAAGTCGCACTCAACATCTTTATATGCATATGTTTAAGGTTGAAAAAAGGAAGCCATTGTCAAGTTAACTAATCAAACGTTTTTTCCCTGCCACTTTCAAAAGCAAATGTGTGTGTGTAACCCTCAAACAGTCATTTTAACTTAGAATACTGTTGTTCAACCTGAAGAGAACTAAATAAACAGTAGAACAGACTTTCAAGCAAAAGAAAACAAATACCAAATGGATAAAACAGAATCTGTATCCTTTTTTTTTTCCTGTGAAACTTCCTCAAATAGAGGAGAATATTATCAAAGAAAGCAAAAGAATACAAATCAGAAACTCAGAGAATCTGTAAAAAAAAAAAATCAAAAGAATCAATCGAAACACGAACGTAATATGAATTTTGAAGACCATGATGCCCGAAACTATGACCTCTCCAAGAAATTCTGAAGAATAACAAACCTTGAAGTGGGGAAGAAAATTTTCAAATCAGTCGAGTTTTTTGTTTGCTAATGTTCAAATTACTCGAGTTGAAATAAAATGTTTCTATCATTACCTGTTAGAGAAAAAGTGTTGCCTTTTATAATACCTTCTGTCCAGTCGAATTCCCACTCACTATTTACTAATTAATTATTATAATTAGTTTTCAATGGTTTAATAAATAGGATTATTATCAATGACGACTCTAAATTTTAAGTTCATTTTCAATTTACTGGCTGAGCTTTAAAAATTCTCGTTTTACCTCATAAATTTTAAATTGTTCTCACTTTAATTTTTTTTATTATAAAATTTTGTTAAAAACTAATAGAAAAAAGAAAGTAATACAATCGCGTGGTAATTCTGTTTGAATTTCTGTTAGAAATAAACATATAAGAATCACATGGCAACAGTACTTCACTTCCTTCTTTTCCATCTAATTTTAACAAAAATTATAACAAAATGAGTTAAAGTGAGAACAATTCAAAATTTATGAGGTAAAATGAGAGTTTTTAAAGTTTAAGGAGCAAACTGAAAGAGGCACTAGTGATAATAATCCTAATAAATACTTGTCTCCCATCTTTGGACTTCGTAATGAATATCTAACGTAACCTCTTCCTAAGAGATTAATTGTTGGGATACTGGCAAAATCTAACAATTACTCCAAGCACAATCTAGACCGATCAGTTTTCCAATACCCTACTAATTTGGAAATGTAAAGTCGTTCTGTTACTTCTAGACCACCTTACCCTAGTAACCTTTTCAGTTTTCGTTCCAAATGTTCGATGAAAGTGTTTGTCTTTCATGTTTTTCTTTCCAATAACTTGCTTCCAAGTTTGTTTCGATAATGTTAACATACTTATGCTTATCAGATGAATAGTTAAAAAAAAATCGTACAAATGACAATGACGAGAATTACTTGCCTAGACAGCATTTAAAAAAAACGACAGTCACTTGTAAAACGACAACAAATTTCGGATGTCAACAGTTGCAGAACGGGACAACAGCTTAGGAACGACAATGTTCTTTAAATGATGATAATTATTAGAACCTACATACTGTCATAGAAACAAGGCAGCAGCAGCAACAACAACAATAAATTAAAAAGTCTCAACTCATGCTTATCTTCTTCTACTACTTAAAAGCACAAACTATCCTAAACGGGCCTACAGTGACGTGGGGAAGAAGCTTCCTCTTCCTCGATTGTTAATAGATCATTTAACTGCAACTCTTGGACTGACCAGTATTTTCATTGTGGACATTATTTGAGTTGAAGTATTGTTCGTCTAGATCCGGACACTCTTATACAACAAGAGATCTAAGCATTTTTTCAAAGAGCCATAATCAAATACTTTTTTCACCATAGTCTATCTTAACTTAGATTAAAATTAACAAAGTCTATCTTGCTTCCGCGTAACAGACCAAGGTTCTTAGATTTGCTAACAAAAAGCTTGACACACAATATATTCATCCTGACTTATCATGACTTCTTTGATTTGAAATCAGCTAACCAATCTCAAAAAAGAAATTTCAATATAGTTTAATCTTGGTACTGGTTTATGCTTCAGAAGAATTTCTGTCAAAGGGTGAAAGCTTCTAACATAAAGGAAAAGATAAAAAAAAAAAAAGATAAGTAACAACAAAGAAATGACATTTCAGAAGAATTTAAGGAAAATGGGTGCAAATTTCTCTATGTCAAGTATCACCACTATGAAAAAGCAGAGAAATTTTAAGATTCTTTGGTATTAATTTTCATCTAACATTTTTCTCTCCTCGTTCATTGAGGAGAAGAATTGCACTTTATAAGGTATTGAGTTTACATCTTAAAAGGTTAACCTAATTAAATAGGGTGACCCAATATTTTTATATAACTGTGATTATGTTTGTATTTAAATGATGTGGGATTTGGGCATTTTTACTCTTAACACACCAATGGTCTCAACACTCTTGTACAAATTGTTTAATGAACCCATCAATGTTGGTGATTGATTAGAGGCGAGCCTGATGATGGTTCCAATTAGGGTCGTCAAGAGACTGACGAGAACATCGACGAAATCTTCATCAGACTCAGCATAGATAACTCTGTTCTTCTTCTTGTCAATCAAGACGTTTAAGCTAATAGCATCAGTCATGGATTATGAGATTTGGTTCCTTTTTTTCGTTCAAATTCAGAAAGCATCAGTGAAAGGTTAGGACAGCGTATATATCGCATCAAATCTATTTTATTCGCACAAAACACGTATGCTTACTTAAATAAGAATAATTTAAGATTCTAAATGAGCTTGTTGTTCAACATGAAACTTAAGATATTGACAAATAATCCTTTCGGTTAGCAATTGTGCACTAGGTAATCGAAAACTAAAAGGCAGTGGAAAAGAAAAACATTGCGCAAACACCAACCTCTATCCAAAACAAAATTAGCAATATAGTCTAAGCTGCACATACTATAGTCTAAGCTATCTCACAAAGCAAAATCAATTTAGAATAATTTTAGGTTGAAGCAATATAGTTAGGTCTCGTTCACTTCACTGATTCGAGTTTAAAATTTAAGTTTTGCTACAGTAAAAAGTTCTCAGAAACAATCACATCTAACTTTTTTACTATCCTAAACGGGCCTACAGTGACGTGGGGAAGAAGCTTCCTCTTCCTCGATTGTTAATAGATCATTTAACTGCAACTCTTGGACTGACCAGTATTTTCATTGTGGACATTATTTGAGTTGAAGTATTGTTCGTCTAGATCCGGACACTCTTATACAACAAGAGATCTAAGCATTTTTTCAAAGAGCCATAATCAAATACTTTTTTCACCATAGTCTATCTTAACTTAGATTAAAATTAACAAAGTCTATCTTGCTTCCGCGTAACAGACCAAGGTTCTTAGATTTGCTAACAAAAAGCTTGACACACAATATATTCATCCTGACTTATCATGACTTCTTTGATTTGAAATCAGCTAACCAATCTCAAAAAAGAAATTTCAATATAGTTTAATCTTGGTACTGGTTTATGCTTCAGAAGAATTTCTGTCAAAGGGTGAAAGCTTCTAACATAAAGGAAAAGATAAAAAAAAAAAAAGATAAGTAACAACAAAGAAATGACATTTCAGAAGAATTTAAGGAAAATGGGTGCAAATTTCTCTATGTCAAGTATCACCACTATGAAAAAGCAGAGAAATTTTAAGATTCTTTGGTATTAATTTTCATCTAACATTTTTCTCTCCTCGTTCATTGAGGAGAAGAATTGCACTTTATAAGGTATTGAGTTTACATCTTAAAAGGTTAACCTAATTAAATAGGGTGACCCAATATTTTTATATAACTGTGATTATGTTTGTATTTAAATGATGTGGGATTTGGGCATTTTTACTCTTAACACACCAATGGTCTCAACACTCTTGTACAAATTGTTTAATGAACCCATCAATGTTGGTGATTGATTAGAGGCGAGCCTGATGATGGTTCCAATTAGGGTCGTCAAGAGACTGACGAGAACATCGACGAAATCTTCATCAGACTCAGCATAGATAACTCTGTTCTTCTTCTTGTCAATCAAGACGTTTAAGCTAATAGCATCAGTCATGGATTATGAGATTTGGTTCCTTTTTTTCGTTCAAATTCAGAAAGCATCAGTGAAAGGTTAGGACAGCGTATATATCGCATCAAATCTATTTTATTCGCACAAAACACGTATGCTTACTTAAATAAGAATAATTTAAGATTCTAAATGAGCTTGTTGTTCAACATGAAACTTAAGATATTGACAAATAATCCTTTCGGTTAGCAATTGTGCACTAGGTAATCGAAAACTAAAAGGCAGTGGAAAAGAAAAACATTGCGCAAACACCAACCTCTATCCAAAACAAAATTAGCAATATAGTCTAAGCTGCACATACTATAGTCTAAGCTATCTCACAAAGCAAAATCAATTTAGAATAATTTTAGGTTGAAGCAATATAGTTAGGTCTCGTTCACTTCACTGATTCGAGTTTAAAATTTAAGTTTTGCTACAGTAAAAAGTTCTCAGAAACAATCACATCTAACTTTTTTGCTACAGTAAAAAGCTCTCACATAAAATCACATATCAACTCAAATTATAAACTCGAATCAGCGAAGTGAACGTGCCCTTAGTGAAGCTGCACAACAATGACCCTAAAAGGAAAAGGTAATTTTGTTCTGCCTTTTATGAAGAGCTTTGTGGCGGGAGAATTTAAACTCAAGCCGCCAACATAAGATGACGTGTAAGTATTAATAGGCCAAAGTTGCAACTAAATAAAAGGTGGTAATGAATCCTAATTATTAAAGAACAAGTTATTGTTAAGTTGTGAATCCTAGATGTTGTTCTTTTGTAAAGAAACTCAGAAAAAATTTAAACTCAAGTTACAACTTTATTTAAGTTCGTGTTCTTTTATAAAATTTGAGTTTGAACTCGAGTTTGGGGCTAAACTCAAGTTTAAAAGTTTTCCCTTCAACTCAAGTTCAGAAACTCGAACTCAAATTGATGAACAGTATTTTTTCTATTCTTAAAAATACAGTAATTTTTTCGTTTTAATTCTGATTGAGATGATTTTTTTTCTATGCATTCACAACGAAAAGACGAATAAAACCTCACCCATATATCCTATTAAAATTTTTCATCACTATTGAGTTTTTATTAAAATACTATCTAAATACAAATTTAAGTTTTGGCCCACCCAAACACAAACTCAAAAAGATTCTCAATTTAAATCATAACTCAAATGTGCACATCCAAACACAAACTTAAATTACAACTTCAACTCAAGTTATAACTCAAACTCAACTCAAAATAATCACTCAAATCACCATAACTCAAAAATGTAAAAGAACAACCCCTAATTATTAATTCCGACAGTTATTGACTTAACGCGTAGATATTCATGGATCGACCTTTATACGGAAATTTAGAATTTGTATTGTGTAGATCAACATAAAAGGAGACAATCAGGCAAGTACTTCAAGTAAAGATAAATAATGTTCAAAACGATGGTTGATGAGCAAGTGTAGATTATAAAACCAAAAAGAAAAAAGAAAAAGAAAAGAAAGAAACTCACAAATAGACAGAGTTCAAATTAGACAGACCGAACTCCAAAGAGAGATGACAAGCATGGCAAAACCGTAGTACCTGAAAAAATTGGACCTTCTCAGAGTTTGTGTGCCTCGATCGTACGCAATATAAATGAAAATAATGCAGACATACAGGGAAATGGTAATAGAAGTGTTTGAGCAAGGAGTAATATAAGCAGAAGAAAAGTGTCATTGGTCTTTCAGAAAGCTAAAGGCACAGTTCTATTTCACGGGTCCCCATTTTAGCTTTTTTGAGAAAAGTTACTTAGCTTAGAAGAAAATTACAACCACACTACACAGTCACGAGTTGACCTAAAGAACTGTACAAGTAAACGCAAATAAATGTATAGCTTCAAAGAGCAAATGAAAGGCCGCTAAAACGAAAGGTGTTTAAGATCTAGGCTAATAATAAAAAAAAGGTATGTTTCGTTTTTTAGCTAATAAAAAAAAAATAATTTGTTTAGAATATATATGTAAAATATGATCATTGAATGAGTTCATTCACGAACAACTAGTTATTAGTACTTAAGTGGTTTTTTCTAATCTAAACATAAAAAGTACCGATCAGTGATTCACTAACTAGACATCGTTAATTTCTCGTATTTAAAGTTTTAAATTTTAAATTTTTACAGTTAAAAACACTTAAAAATATTATATATTATTTTTTTTACAGTTAAAAGTTCTTAGAAAATATCACATTTCAATTTAAATTGAAAATTTAAATTCGTAAAATGAACAGGGCCTTAATAAACTTCATTCTAATTAAATTAACTATAAATTAGTCAATTTAATTCTAACTCGGACTTGGCACAATTATAATATAATGGGATTGGACCATTTTAAAATAACTTTGTCACTCATAGAAAAAATTAAATCCTTGTGACATTATAATTGAATATATAAAGTGCAGAATTGAAATTTAATTAAACTTAGTGCATGTTTGTTCGTTGATTCGAGTTTTTAATTCTAATTGAGATGTGACTTTATGTGAGAGTTTTTTACTATAATAAAAAATTAGATGTGACTATTTCTGAGAGCTTTTTACTGTAACAAAATTTAAATTCTGATATCGAATTGGTGAAATAAACGGGACCTTAAATCAATCGAGTGGAATGATGAAACCACCAATTCTCATCATTAATCAAAGTATCAAATTCAAAATAATTCGATTTGCTTACAAAATGGAATTACGAGAAAATTCATTCTCTAAGGCCTCGTTCATTTTACCGATTCGAGTTTTTAGTTTTAAGTTTCTACAGTAAAAATCTCTCAGAAAATGTCACATCTAACTTTTTCTGCTACAGTAAAAAGCTCTCATAAAATGTCACATCTCAACTCAAATTAAAAACTCAAATCCGCGAAGTGAACGAGGCCTAATCTTAATTAACTTTAAACTTTAGCGCTTGAATTTTCTTGGTCATTATAAGAATGAGAGGTTGTCACGTGATGGTTCAAAATACCGTTTAGTTTGTTGATTTGATAGTTTGAGTTGAAATGTAATTTTATGTGAAAGCTTTTTACTGTAGCAAAAAAGTTAGATGTGACTATTTCTGAGAACTTTTTATTGTAGCAAAAGTTATTGACTTAACGCGTAGATATTCATGGATCGACCTTTATACGGAAATTTAGAATTTGTATTGTGTAGATCAACATAAAAGGAGACAATCAGGCAAGTACTTCAAGTAAAGATAAATAATGTTCAAAAAGATGGTTGATGAGCAAGTGTAGATTATAAAACCAAAAAGAAAAAAGAAAAAGAAAAGAAAGAAACTCACAAATAGACAGAGTTCAAATTAGACAGACCGAACTCCAAAGAGAGATGACAAGCATGGCAAAACCGTAGTACCTGAAAAAATTGGACCTTCTCAGTGTTTGTGTGCCTCGATCGTACGCAATATAAATGAAAATAATGCAGACATACAGGGAAATGGTAATAGAAGTGTTTGAGCAAGGAGTAATATAAGCAGAAGAAAAGTGTCATTGGTCTTTCAGAAAGCTAAAGGCACAGTTCTATTTCACGGGTCCCCATTTTAGCTTTTTTGAGAAAAGTTACTTAGCTTAGAAGAAAATTACAACCACACTACACAGTCACGAGTTGACCTAAAGAACTGTACAAGTAAACGCAAATAAATGTATAGCTTCAAAGAGCAAATGAAAGGCCGCTAAAACGAAAGGTGTTTAAGATCTAGGCTAATAATAAAAAAAAGGTATGTTTCGTTTTTTAGCTAATAAAAAAAAAATAATTTGTTTAGAATATATATGTAAAATATGATCATTGAATGAGTTCATTCACGAACAACTAGTTATTAGTACTTAAGTGGTTTTTTCTAATCTAAACATAAAAAGTACCGATCAGTGATTCACTAACTAGACATCGTTAATTTCTCGTATTTAAAGTTTTAAATTTTAAATTTTTACAGTTAAAAACACTTAAAAATATTATATATTATTTTTTTTACAGTTAAAAGTTCTTAGAAAATATCACATTTCAATTTAAATTGAAAATTTAAATTCGTAAAATGAACAGGGCCTTAATAAACTTCATTCTAATTAAATTAACTATAAATTAGTCAATTTAATTCTAACTCGGACTTGGCACAATTATAATATAATGGGATTGGACCATTTTAAAATAACTTTGTCACTCATAGAAAAAATTAAATCCTTGTGACATTATAATTGAATATATAAAGTGCAGAATTGAAATTTAATTAAACTTAGTGCATGTTTGTTCGTTGATTCGAGTTTTTAATTCTAATTGAGATGTGACTTTATGTGAGAGTTTTTTACTATAATAAAAAATTAGATGTGACTATTTCTGAGAGCTTTTTACTGTAACAAAATTTAAATTCTGATATCGAATTGGTGAAATAAACGGGACCTTAAATCAATCGAGTGGAATGATGAAACCACCAATTCTCATCATTAATCAAAGTATCAAATTCAAAATAATTCGATTTGCTTACAAAATGGAATTACGAGAAAATTCATTCTCTAAGGCCTCGTTCATTTTACCGATTCGAGTTTTTAGTTTTAAGTTTCTACAGTAAAAATCTCTCAGAAAATGTCACATCTAACTTTTTCTGCTACAGTAAAAAGCTCTCATAAAATGTCACATCTCAACTCAAATTAAAAACTCAAATCCGCGAAGTGAACGAGGCCTAATCTTAATTAACTTTAAACTTTAGCGCTTGAATTTTCTTGGTCATTATAAGAATGAGAGGTTGTCACGTGATGGTTCAAAATACCGTTTAGTTTGTTGATTTGATAGTTTGAGTTGAAATGTAATTTTATGTGAAAGCTTTTTACTGTAGCAAAAAAGTTAGATGTGACTATTTCTGAGAACTTTTTATTGTAGCAAAACTCGAATTCTAAACTCGAATCAGTGAAGTGAAGGAGGCCTAAGTTTTAATCAATAATTGGTGTTGAAATCAAAGCCTAAAACTACATGTGTGTTTGGAACTCATTTTAAAATAAATTTATTTTTCTGTATGAAAATGAAAATGAAAATGTTTTCAATCTCATACAAAAATTATTTTTAAAAATGTGCTTGATAATTTTATCAAGAGATTATTTTTAGTATAAAAAATCAATTAATGTCTCTCTCTTTTCCTCTTTGCTCAAGAGAGGAGAAAACAAAAATAAAAAATTAAAATTGAACCCATTCATTTCACCGATTTGAGTTTAGAATTCGAGTTTTACTATAGTAAAAAGCTCTAAAAAATAGTTGCATCTAACTTTTTTGTTACAATAAAATACTTTAACATAAAACCTCATCTCAACTCGAATCAACAAAAAATTATTTTTTATTTATCTCTCATTTTATACTAAATCAAAATATCATTTTCATTCTATTTTTTATCTTTAATTATGCAAACACCATTTCTCTCATATTTTTTATTTTTTCTTTCTCAAAAAATGCGATAACTAAAAATAAAAATAACTCCAAGCACATCCTCCAATTTTAGTTTAGAAAGATCTATTTTGCATGGAGGAAATAATTTTGTTAAACCTAGTGGTAACCGGACAAGAACTAAGGTGCTTACCTCACTTTGCTTATGTCATGATAATGACATCACCCATAATAAATAAAGAAGTTTAAGCAACACTGCAAGCTAGACCTCATTTATTTTATCAATTAAAATTTTTTATTTTAATTTTATTATAGTTAAAATTTTTTATAAAAAATTATATTTAATTAAATATATTACAGTAAAATTTTTTTATATAAAATTATAGATTAATTTAAATTAAAAATTTAAATCAACGAACTGAACGAGATATTTGAGTTTTTAATTTAAATTGAGATGTGACATTTTTAATGTTTTTAATTGTAGCAAAAAAAAAATAAAAAGTAACATTTTTAAGAACTTTTTATTATAATAAAAAATTAAATGTGATATTAAAAAAAATTTTAATTATAAATTCTTAAAATTAAAATTTCTCTAAACTGGGTATAAAATGGGGAAACCCATTATCTCACTGCCCTTTTTGGTTGGATAAATTTCTCTTTTAGACATTTGCAGAACTGTGATCATTAGCATTGAACTTCGTCACTCTCATCTTTATCAACTGGACATATGCGTGGCAATACAAAATTAACGCGATAACTATTAAGGTGAATAGGTGATCAAAGATTAGGGTAATAAAATGCTTTACAAAGTTACCATACACTTTCATTAGCTAAAAGCAAAATCCAAAAACAGTCGAGAAAATTAGGGCATATTTTTTTGTCTAAAAAATTTAAAAAAAGATAATTTGAGTTTTAATTTTATTTAAGTTCACGTTCTTTTAAGTTTTAATTTTATTTAATTTTATTTAATTTTATTCAAATTATAACTTTAACTCAAATTATAACTTAAATTTAATTTAAAAATTATATTTAAATTACATTCTAAAAGAACAACTCCTTTGGCATCTATAACCAGCTCAAATGACGAAAAACACTAGTTAGTACTAGTGTTTGGTAAAGTTCACGTCTGTGACCGTTGATCCGTCCCTTGAAGCATCTTGGTTCTTTCACTTTTTAGAATAAGCACTCAAGTGCCTCTTACTAGTTTGGGTGGGATGAGACATTTGACAGGCAATGATCTTTTCTACTTTTTGACGTGCAATGGTCTTTTTATTTTTTGACATGCAATGGTTTTCGTATTTGCATTTTTTGAGCATTTCCTGTGCAGTGTTAAATTAAAGTGTCAAATCATAATTTAAATGCTTGTAAATTTAAATTTTGATTTAAATTTAAATTTTAATTGTGGATCTATTCATTTCATTTTGATTTTAAAATATTTATAAATTTAAAATTATAATTTAAAATTATTTTTAATTTATGTGTATTTTTTATGAAAAAAATACTATTATGATTAACAAATTATAATTTGAATTATGAAATGAATCTAACAACTAAACAATTTAAATTTTCTTATAATAAAAAATTTTAAAAAATAATCACATTTAATTTTTTTATTATAATAAAAATTATCACATAAAATTATATTTTAAATTAAATTAAAAATTTAAATCAGTAAACTAACCTATAATATAATTCAAATTCAATTCAAAATCTAAAAGTTACGGTAATTAAAAAATACAACCGAAAAAGGAATATTCAGAATTTCAGGACTGAAGCGTGTAAACACATGTTGCTAAGCCCTAGCAACGGAGCCGAATCTCATTGCCGGAACCTGAAACTGAAGATCGACGATGCCGACCCTAGAAAGTTCTTCCTATGCTCCAAGGAATGCACAGCCTCCAAGTTTAGGCTTTTGAGCTATTATAAAGGCGCTGTTTGTGAGTGTGGAAAAGCCATGAGCAATGAAGTTTCTCTCTTTCAGAAGGAGTTGGAAAATTCCCCTTCCGATGCTCAAGATGGCGGAGTGTTTGTCAAAGTAATACACAGATATCTGATCAGTGATGACTTAGAAGTTATGCCCTTGTGTATTGCGGCGACCATTTCTTTGTTGTCGAAGTATGGTGTCACTCATTGGAGTACTATTGAGGAAAGAACATTCAATTTGGGAGCAGATGAGGTACGCGAAATCACATTTTTGTCTTCTTCAACTTCCATTTTATGACGTAGGACAGTGATAAAGAAATGGAATAGGAAGAGAGAGAGAGTGTGAAATTGTTGAAGAATTAGAGAAAAGACAATAAAATGAATAATATTAAAGATGAGAACTGGCTATCAATGTTTACCTCTATTTACAGGGAAGTAAAAACCAAGAACAAATGATGAGGACTATCTAACTCTCAATTAGGGGAAATTTACTAATATAACTTTGGAAAACTTACTAAACTCTAATAAAATCTTAGAAAATGAAACTTATTAAACTATAATAGAATATTAGAAAATTAAACTTGCTACTCTCTATTCTTGTCATATTGATTTTCTTCTTAGTTTGTTCTTGTTTCTCGTTACTTTGTTTATTGATTGCTCTTATATAGTCAGTTTCTGAGTTGATATGTTGTCTCTCGTCAGGTTTTGAATTTACTTTTGTGCTCGTTGGTATCAATATCGCCTTTGACATATAGTCTTCTGAAGCATTTGAACTGTGTTCACTATTTCCCAAGAAGAGCATTTGGGTCTCAAACGATAGAGGTGATGGATCAGGAGCAGAAAATTAATGTCAAGCTTTTTGTTAGCAAGTCTAAGAGGAGGGTTATCTGTGCTGTGAAGCAAAGAAAGACGTCGTTGATTTACTCTACAGTGTCCTAACTGTTCCACGTGGCCATATTTTCAAGAAAAATAATGGCAGCCCATTAAGGGGTTGTGTAGTTAACTTGTACAAGAGCGTCCAGGATCTTGATGGGCAATGCTTCAAGTCAAATGACCACAAAGAAGTACTGGTCAGTGCAAGGGTTGCCCCAGGTTTTGGCTACAGAGCCGTATTACTACGGTGAAAATTTAGAGAGGAATTCAGAGCCAGTGCGGCTCATGGTTATGGATTCCAAATCTAGCGATATCGAATTCATAAGCCGTGGGGGGGCTTGTAAAACAACCGGATTTGTTCACAGTGACTGAGAATCTGTCCTTTCTCGAGACATTTGATTTACCTTTTAATGACATTGAGGAGCGAACTGTGCATGTTGGCAAGGAGGAGGTAAGCTCATGTAAAAAACTCTATAAAGAGCAATTTATTAAATTGGTAAGAGGCTTTAGAAAATCTCTTAGAAAGGTTGTTCCTGCTAAATACACACTCTATTTTATTTTTATTTTTTAAAATACGGACTCTATTTCATTAAATTCTATTTCAGACTTTAATTTTTTTTCTTTTAACAACTGTCATTTTAATTCTTTCAATCAAAAGCACTCGATAACTAGTCATCTTTTTTAAACATATTTACAAGAGGCCATTATTTCTCTCTATCCTTTCCCCTTCACCTCGCCCCAACCTGCGCTCATTACTTCATTTTCTGCGGTCATTAATTACAAAAGTGCGCCAAGAGAGAGAATCTATCATACCTGGAGAAAGAAATCCTTTACTCAAATCATGGTTACACGAAGTTGATCACAACAACTAAAAGAAGGCGAGTATAAATCCCAATAAACATACATAAATCCTGACATATTTAGCAAAAAAAATCCTGACATATTGCGATTCTCATTTTTTTTTTAGGGCAAAAAGGCAGTTAAGAGTTGGGGATTCAATTCTTGTTTTCTTTTTCTTTCATCTTTTGTCGATAACATTTTTGTACGGTTGCTGGTATTCTTTGTTAGTATTCGCTAATATGAATATAAGTTGGGAAGATTATTGACGGAATTAAAGAAAGTCCTTGACTCTGTTCTTTTTATTTTCCGAAATAATATTATGTTACTGAAATAATATTGATTGTTAAGCAACTTGAGGAAAAAAATTAAAAAATAAAATTAGATGGTAGATACAAGGATGGCACTCTTATAAATATAAGTGTGTTTGTTTAGAGGAATTGAAATGACACTTGTAAAAGAAGAGATATAAGGCTCGTTTAGTTTGCTCATTTGAGTTAAGATATAATTTTATGTAAGAGTTTTATATTGTAATAAAAAAATTATATGTAATTATTTTTGAGAACTTTTTACTATAATAAAACTTGAATTCTAAATTCGAATTAATGAAATAAATAGAGAAAAAAGTCTGAGATGGAGTCCTCATTTCTAAAACTTGTAAAATAATTTATTTATATTTGTTAGTTTCGTGAAAGGAGTATAGTATTAATTACAAAAACGTTTCTTAGTTAATAAATGGGCATAACTCGTACTCTACCCTAACAAATGTTTTGAACAATCTTTTACAATCAGCGATTTCTCTTATTCAACCTCTCTTCAGCGATTTCAGATCTGGGAAGCGTGCTAAAAATAAAATAAAATAAAATAAAAGCGGTACGCTGATTTTCTGTTCTAACTATTTTGTCGTTGCTCTCTTTATAGTAGAAACTTTTTTTTTCTTAATCTGAAATGAAATCCAAACTCCGGTCAACTACAAGTATTTTAGTTGCTGTTATGCATCAAGTTTCAAGATATAATTTTCTCGCAGTAATAGTTTCGCCAAGTTTTAACGATCTCTTTAACTTTTATCAGCCTAATGATATTAATGGTAGGATTGTAAGACATCACTAACATCACTGATTCAATATTGCATATTTTCAATATTATAGACATGGATGCGGATCGAGCGAATACAGTTGTCTTGAAGGTCTTTGTGGACAAGAAGAAGAATAGAGTTATTTATGTTGAATCTGATAAAGATTTTGTCGACATTCTTTTCAGTTTCTTGACAATTTCTTTGGGAAATGTCGCCATTTCTCGCACGTAATCAATCTCTGGCTAACAGGATTGGTTGCATCTTTAACTTGTACTGCAGTGTTGAGAATATTGATGAAGAGCATTTCCATTCTGAACCATGTAAAGCCTTGTTGTTAAGCCCGAGCAACGGGGCTGAAATCTTTTTCAAGGCCCTGAAGCTGAAAATTTATGATTGTGTTTCCACAAAGTGCTTTAGGTGTAATGACTGAGAAAATTCCAGACTTTAAATAATACAATTTATT